>NW_024377712.1:0-82500 GCF_016835505.1 Polypterus senegalus
CACATCACTCTGAACACACCATCCCCACTGTCAAATATGGTGGTGGCAGCATCATGCTCTGGGGTGCTTCTCTTCAGCAGGGACAGGGAAGCTGGTCAGAGTTGATGGGAAGATGATGGAGCCAAATACAGGGCAATCTTGGAAGAAAACCTCTTGGAGTCTGCAAAAGACTTGAGACTGGGGCGGAGGTTCACCTTCCAACAGGACAACGACCCTAAACATAAGGCCAGGGCAACAATGGAATGGTTTAAAACAAAACATATCCATGTGTTAGAATGGCCCAGTCAAAGTCCAGATCTAAATCCAATCAAGAATCTGTGGCAAGATCTGAAAACTGCTGTTCACAAACGCTGTCCATCTAATCTGACTCAGCTGGAGCTGTTTTGCAAATAAGAATGGGCAAGGATTTCAGTCTACTAGATGTGCAAAGCTGGTGGAGACATACCCTAAAAGACTGTCAGCTGTAATTGCAGCAAAAGGTGGTTCTACAAAGTATTGACTCAGGGGCTGAATAATTACGACACCCCACTTTCAGTTATTTATTTGTAAAAAATGTTTGGAATCATGTATGATTTTGCTCCACTCTTCACGTGTACACCACTTTGTATAGGTCTTTCAGTGGAATTCAATAAAATTGATTCATGTTTGTATTGTAATGTGACAAAATGTGAAAAGTTCAAGGTGGTCAATACTTTTGCAAGCCACTGTATACACATACACACACATATATATACATATATATATATATATATATATATATATATATATATATATATATAATTGTAAATACCTTCAAGGCTTCAAGAGAAAGTAGTGTTAAAGAAGCAATGAAAAAGAAAAGGAAACATTTTGAAAATAACGTAAATAGATTGTCAATGTAATTGTTTTGTCACATTGTTGTGAGTGATGAGTTGTTCATATATATTATATATATATATATATATATATATATATATATATATATATATATATATATAAAATATATTTACACACACACACATAAACATATATATATATATATTATACATATACACATATATATACACACACACATATATACATATTTCATATATACACATATATAAAATACAACATACATACATACACACACATATATACACAAAATACATATATATATATAATTCACACACACACATATAAACATATATATACATATACATACATATCTACATATATACACACACACAATATTCTCATGATTCAGTCAATAGCTGTTGTTAAAACGGATAAACCCGGCTAACTCGCTAAGTCTCGTGGATATTATGAACTATCGTATTTGTTCAAGTTCTTTTTAAATTTTAAATAGAAGGAATTTTTATTTAGTCAACAGAAATATCTTTGGTAGGAATGGTAAAAACAGACAGGAATATTATTCGTGAATAAATCAACTCAAACCTTAAACAACTTATAATATTTTGTTCTCCATAAAAATATATCCTAAATTATACAAGTTAAAAAATAAAGTAAACGCTTAAAAGAACAAACATTCACATTTCTTTACTCTTATGTAATTTTATATAAAAATAAACTTAAAATATTCTCAAAAGATTTTGCCTCCATAAAAATATATCCTGTCAAAATTATACAAATTCAATATGAACATGCTGCATAACAAAACCTACAAATATAAATAAAATGTGTTCCTTTCAGCAATAACAAATCAAATTATTCAGTTGTCTTTGCTCATATGTCATTTTAGAGCTGGACGCCTGGCATCTTTTTTTGGCAACAGGTTCGTTTCTGTTTGGTGTGAGTTCTGTGTTGTGGAGATTCTCAGGATGGATTGCAGGTGCTCATCAGTGGCGACTCCTGTGTGCTGTTTTGTTAGTCTTTATCACTGAGAAGAGCTTCTCACACAGATATGCTACCAAACATGCACAAGGTTCGAGCATGTAGGCGGACTTTTTGTTCTTCAAAGTCACGCGCCGTGCAAACTCAGTGCGCTCAGTTTATCAACAAAGTCGTGTTGAACACCGTAGTGACTTGGTTCAACATTACTTGGCAACAGGGAAAGTGGGGCAAGTTGCACTGGTGCATTTGTGTCTCCCATAAAAGCAGTTTCAATTTGAAATCACTTTGTGATTGTGCACGGTTAAAGCGATCCTGAGCTGCCAGTTATTCTTATTTAATTATGCTGCTTTCTGTACCGTATGCATTGAATTCAGGTTACCCTGATGTTTTGTCTCATAGTGCCGCTCTTAGATTAAATTCTGTAATTACAGTCACATTAGCTCCACAAATGAGACACAATGGGTTCAGTAAACATATACTCAGCCTCCCATCGGTTTTAAAGGCTCTATTTTCAGAATCAACTTTTCTCTTCAGCATCGTGTGAGCTAGCTTCGCACAACTTGCAGCATCATAAGCTGTAGACTTGATTAGCGCGGTAAGTTCAGGCAAGGCAGCTGAAGCTGCTAATATGGGATCTGTAGTTTATTGTGTTACCAGCGCTTCATATACCCGGCCATTAATAATAATTACAGTATATAAAATGATCTCTGGGCCGATATAACTACGCGCTTGGGGATGTGGCCCGCTGCCCTTGAGTTTGACACATATGGACTAAATAGGAACTTGAAAAGATATATTTTTCAAATGTGATCACGCAATTCAGATAGAGTTGAGCCAAGACTACAGCCTGCATGCCTCAATAAGTCATCCCTCCCCTCGCTCTTACTTTTTACGCTTCATCTAATGAATACACTGAGTATGGCTTTACCAAAACAATGATTGATGGCGAAGTATCCATTATTCAGTATGTAGATCGGATGTATATATATATATATATATATATATATATATATATATATATATATATATATATATTCGTGTCGTGAGCGAGAAGTAGTGTGTTAAAAAAGCTAGAAAAAGAAAAGGGAACATTTTAAAAATAACGTAACATGACTGTCAATATACAGTATTTGTTTTGTGAGTGTTACTGAGTGTTGCTGTCATCAAGGATTTGATTATCATTATTTCTTTCAATCAGGTTCATTATTTGTAGGATGTGTTGTGTTCAAGTTACATTGCGTGTTGTCAATCGTTGCAAAGATGACAGGTTTCATTCATCGATCGCTTCTTACTGCATCAATAAACAGCTCGTCTTCTTCTTTATCTGAGACCTAATACACCGGCATGCACGGGTTTTTTTACACTGTCTTCCTTTTAGCTGGACATTGACTTTTTCCAACGCGGGTGCTTTGTTTCCTGAGTAGTTGGATTTATGAATATGCTTGTATCAGATGCTTCATATTTTTTGCTGCCTTTTCAATTGTGTAATTCGGTTTTTGTTCAGCGCTCTTTGGAACTGTTGCTTTTTATCTATGCGTCAGTTCCGTGAGCCTCGGTGTACATGCATCGAAGGTTCCCAGCTGTGCTGGTGCCATCTCGTGCTATGTCCATGGCTGTATTTAATGTTACCTTAGTCCTTTCTCTCGCAGTTTCGCTGAGTTTGTGTCAAACACCACCCTGACCATCTCATCTTCCTCTCCATAAGCACAGTCCTTCACCCGTGAATATTTACCGTGGGTTTGCTATTGGATTGCCTGACGACGGCCTTATATGGGCAGGCACTAAATTACAAGCGCAGCGGCAGCCTGTCTATGAACTTAATTTAAAGTGTAGGTTTACATCGTGCTTTGTTTCCGAAGTAGCAGAAATCATGAATATGGTTGTATATGTCACTCGCTCGCTTCTTATTGTTTAAGCTGCCTTCTCAATTATATAATGCAGCTCGCCTTTTGAGGTCTTCCGGTTTTCTATACTGCGGATTACGTGAGGCGATATGATCACTGAACTCCGCCACCACGGCGTAGCTCATCTCCATTTAAGTAAATGGAAACTTGCCAGTTATACTATTCTGAATGAAACGCTCCAACTTTGAAGGAAGCTGTAAGGAATGAACCTGCCAAATTTCAGCCTTCCACCCACACGGAAGTTGGAGAATTAGTGATGAGTGAGTGAGTGAGTGAGGAGGAGTAGTGAGTGAGTGAGGGCTTTGCCTTTATTAGATAGATACACACACTTTATATATATGTATCTATATATCTATATATATATATATATCTATATATTTATCTCTATCTATATATACATACACATATATACATACACTAATAAAAGGCAAAGCCCTCACTGACACTCACTCACTCACTCACTCACTCACTCATCACTAATTCCCTCCAACTCCGCAGGTAGAAGGCTGAAATTTGCAGGCTCATTCCCTTACAGCTTCGCCAAAAGTTGGCAGGTTACAATTCAGCCGTAATGCGTCATAACTGGAAGCTATTTTCTCCATATACTGTAATGGAGTTGACAAAGCTATGGGGGCGGAGTTTTGTGTCATCACGCACTCCGCGTTCATGTGAACGACTGTCAACGCGGTAGCGTGAAAACAAGGAAGAGCTCCAAAAGCGCTGGAAGAAAACGCATTATATAATTGAGGAAGGCTGTAAAGCTAACAAAAGCCATATTCATGAGTGCTGCTACTCGAAAGAAAGAGTGTAAACCACAAGTTTAAATTAAGTTCATCGACAGGCTTCCGCTGGCATTTCACATAATCTGCAATGTCGGGATACAAGTTAAATGGGGAAGACGTGGGATATAAACGAGAGTTTTGATCACTTTGTAACTAAGTTAAAATTGTAGATGAAGGGGTGTGCTTATGCAAATTCCGAGAGACTGTGTTTGTAGGGGATTGACAGGTTAAAGGCGGTGGAGGGAGTCGCGCCATCATCTCCCTCCCATTCATCTAATTTCGGTCTGAGCTGAGCTCACCCAGCTAACGCCATGCTTCCGGAAACAACCGTCATACTGCCACCAAATACTCACAGAAAAATCCACAAAGTTAATACACACGCTGTCTCTAGAGTTTCTCCACACTGAATCCTCCAGGCATTACTTCAAAAAGGTCACATTGACAATGATAGTATCACGTTATTTTTAAAAATCTTTCCTTTTCTTAGCACAAGCACAGCTGAGCAAGCTTTGATGCATGTGCTCCTGTAGCGCGTTAAAAATAATGTATTTAATCACACTTTGCATTACAAGCAAGCAGGGGCTTTTAATCAATGCATGATTTCCTGGTACACCGATTACATTGATCAGCGCATCTAAAATATGAGGTTAACACAGAAAAACATCACCAATTCAAGCTTTTTGAATAATCGATTGCAGCATCAATAATTGTTTTGGTAGACTTCATCCTCCTTCCATTTTTATAATTTTTCCGCCACTAGCCATGATTAAATGAGCAGGTAAAAAGTAAAGCGGCGGCGGGTGACTTATTTAGGGCAGGCATATATGACAGCAACACTCATGACAATATCAATCATGTTACGTTATTATTAAAATGTTTCCTTTTCTTTTCATTACTTCTTTAACACTACTTCTCCACGCTTTCTGTTGTATTTTACTATATATATAATATATGAATGACCTCCAAAGAGCTGAGACTTTTGATATCATGAGCGTGTGTACAAAAACTGGGGTCTCCTGCCCAGCAATGGTCGAGGCAGCCAAGCGGCGTGCATAGCTGTGCCGGCCTTTGAGGCGCTGACTGTTCTTCTGCCCTTAAGTCAAAGTGAGAGCACTTTTGATTTTTTTCATCCTCCCCTGCGCTATAGCCCAGACAAGTGCAAACATCGGACCCCTTTTTCTACACCATGGCAAAATAATATTGCGCGATTCACACTTTCTTTTTTGCATGTATCGATTATCAGGTCCTCACCTGAATTATGAAGACACGCACGGGAGTGGAGGGACTGACAGTGCTATCACAGCTGATTAATGGCAGGGACGTCTCACCAGTCTACACAAGACCCACCGCGACTGTCCTCAAAAGGCGATCATAACGTCAGCTTAACACATCTCTACTACTATATAAAAAAGAAAAGGCAACTTTCCTTTCTTTACACCTTTTTCCTTTTATCCCAAACCAAAGCCTTTCTCTCTAACACCGCAGAGGACTACAAAACTAATTTTCCTTTAAATGCCGGTAAGGCACTTTACCAAGGAGCACAAATTTGAACGCGTTCACATAGAAAATGTAATTTCTATACCACAGCCGTCGTAGTAGCGCCTTTCAAAAGGGATCTACTACCGAGAGATGATCCATATACATTTTAGCTGCTGTTAGTTACTTACCTGTTGTGTTACAGTCTCTTTAAAATGTAGTTTACCTGAAACCACTCCAGTAGTGCTCAAGTATACCTGTACTTCTTAAAGCGTTAATGTTTTTACTGTTTAATAATTTATAAACTATATTTTATTATTATTCCTTGCACTCAGTGACCAAGCTATACACACATATATAAAGCTATACACACAAGTATATGTATGTGTATATATATATATATATATATATATATATATATATATATATACACACACACACCTATCTAGATTATATGTATATATATATATATACATACATATATATACATATATATACATATACACACACACCCCCCTATCTAGATTATATATATATATATATATACATATATATACATATACACACACACCCCTATATAATATATATATATATATATATGTATGTGTATATATATATAAATAAGTGTGAAAATATATATATAATGTGTATATTTTATAATGTATATTTATATAAAATATAATAAATAATTATATATATATATATATACATGTATGTTTAGAAATGTTTCTTTTATGTTTTATATACGCTTTAAAAACTATGAAAACAGTAAAAGGAGTGTCAGGTATTTTGCATTTTATGATATATAATAAATTTTGTATACAAATACATAAACAATTATTTTATAATATGTATATATTATATTTATGTTTCCTTTATATTATATAAAAGATATAGAAGATAGACATATATCATGTACAGTGGTATTTTATATATATATATATATATATATATATATATATATATATAGATAGATGATAGAAGATAGATAGATATGATATAGATAGATAAGACAACATATATAATACAGACAATTAATAACAATCATATATATTTTAATATATATTCTATATTTTTAGATCATAACATTTTCAGATGATAGATTTGTAGATATATATATATAGCAAGCAACACTCATACAATGACAAAACAATTACATTGTCAATCATGTTATTATTTTAAAATTTTTCCTTTTCTTTTACTTCTTCTTAACACTGTATTTTGCTATATTCTCTATATATATATATATATATAAAAATATACATATTATATAATATATATTTTAAAAATTTCCTTTTCTTCTTATTATACTGTATTCTATATATATATATATATATATATATATATATTCTATATATATATCTATATCTATCTATTATATATATATATATATATATATATACATATACACTTACCTAAAGGATTATTAGGAACACCTGTTCAATTTCTCATTAATGCAATTATCTAATCAACCAATCACATGGCAGATTTGCTTCCACATTTAGGGTGTGGTCCTGGTCAAGACAATCTCCAGAACTCCAAACTGGTATCAGAATGGGAAAGAAAGGTGATTTAAGTAAGTTTGGTTTTAGCATGGTTAACAAGTGCCAGGCGGGCTGTCTGATATATTTCACAACCTGCTCAGTTACTGGATTTTCACAATAAGTGTTTGCAGGGTTTACAAAGAATGGTGTGAAAAGGAAAGCATCCAGTATGCGGCAGTCCTGTGGGCGAAAAGTCCCTTTGTATGATGCTAGAGGTCAGAGGGAGAAATGGGCCACTGATTCAAGCTGATAGAAGAGCAACTTTGACTAAAATAACCTCAGATTCTAACCGAGGTATGCAGCAAAGCATTTGTGAAGCCACAACACGCTACAACCTTGAGGGGCATAGGCTACAACAGCAGAAGACCCCACTGGGTACCACTCATCTCCACTACAAATAGGAAAAAGAGGCTACAATTTGCACGAGCTCACCAAAATTGGACAGTTGAAGACTGGAAAAATGTTGCCTGGTCTGGATGAGTCTTCGATTTCTGCTGAGACATTCAAATGGTAGAGTCAGAATTTAAGCATAAACAGAATGAGAACATGGATCCATCATGCCTTCGTTACCACTGTGCATGCTGGTGGTGGTGGTGTAATGGTGTGGGGGATGTTTTCTCGGCATTTAGCCCCTTAGCGCCAATGGTGGATCGTTTAAATGCCACGGCTACCTGAGCATTGTTTCTGACCATGTCCATCCCTTCATGACCACTATGTACCCATTCTCATGGATACTTCCAGCAGGATAATGCACCATGTCACAAAGCTGAATCATTTCAAATTGGTTTCTTGAACATGACAATGAGTTCACTGTACTAAAATGGCCCCACAGTCACCAGATCCTCAACCCAATAGAGCATCTTTGGGATGTGGTGGAGCAGGGAGCTTATGCACTGGATGCATCCCACAAATCTTCATCAACTTCAAGATGTTATCCTATGAATATGGGCCAACATTTCTAAAGAATGCTTTCAGCACCTTGTTGAATCAATGCCACGTAGAATTAAGGCAGTTCTAAAGGCTTAAAGGGGTCAAACAATCGATTAGTATGGTGGTCCTAATAATCCTTTAAGTGAGTGTGTATATATATATATATATATACACACACACGTATATATACACACCTATCTACACATCTACATTATATATACACTCACATACATACATACATACATACACACCACACAGTTATGAAAAAGAAAAGGAAAAATTTTAAAAATAACGTAACATGATTGTTGATGTAATTGTTTTGTCATTGATATGAGTGTTGTTCTCGTATCTATCTATATATATATATATATATCTATCTATATCTATATATATATATCTATATCTATATTATATCTATATCTATAATATCTATACACATTCATATATATTAGTATAAATAGCAAGCAAATCAGGCAAGTTTGAACTATTAAGTTTTTCTTTTTTTCCCATTCTTCTGTTAGCCCTAACACCAATGTATGTGAATAGAAAAATAATGAAGCATCCTGACTTAAATGTTCAATTTAAACAAAAATCCACTATGATTGATTGCAACTAGCCTTTCTCTACGCTTAAGCTACGAGATGCAAGGTGTGACAGGGCTGTTTGCTAGAAATAAAACGTTTCTTATTCACCTTTTAACCAATATGTTCTTATGTTTTTATCTCAGTCTCCATGTAAATTCTTGCCATGAAGAGAAGATTGCAATTGCGTATTAATTGTGAGAAAGAACTGCATTTGTTTTATGTGCTTTAACTTTTGACTGGTTTGTTCGAATTAGAGGGCTTAAAATGTTTGTTGAGAAGTTAATGCTCTAAAAATAAATAAAACACAAATTATATGGTTTCTATGGAGTTTTCCTATCGCTGAGGGTTCTTAATGCTGAAAATGTATTTGTCTTGTATGGATACAGTTTAATTATAGGTGTTATTTCATATTAAGGCTCTAATATGTTAAAGTGAGATATAAGGGCTCAAAATATCAAAAAATTACACAACATATGGTTTCTACTTCTGGATTTTGCTATCGTTTCTGGAACTTATAATATATATATATATATATATATATATATATATATATATATATATATATATATATATATATAGATACGAGAACAACACTCATATCAATGACAAAACAATTACATCAACAATCATGTTACGTTATTTTAAAATTTTTCCTTTTCTTTTTCATAACTGTGTGGTGTGTATATATATATATATATATTATATATATATATATATATATATATATATATATATACATATATATATATATATAATATCTATCTATCTATATATATATATATCTATATACAGTAATCCCTCCTCGAGCGCAGAGGGTTAGCGTTCCAGAACCCCCAGCGATAGGCGAAAAATCCGGCGTAGAAACCATATGTTTGTGTAGTTATTTTTATATATTTTAAGCCCTTATAAACTCTCACACTGTTAACATTAGAGCCCTCTAGATATGAAATAACACCCTTTAGTCAAAAGTTTAAACTGTGCTCCATGACAAGACAGAGATGACAGATCTTTCTCACAATTAAAAGAATGCAAATAGATCTTCTTCTCTTCAGGAGCAGAGAATTTCAGAGAGAGAGAGAGAGAGAGCTCACAAAGAAAAGCAAACAATCAAAAAATCAATACTTGTGCTTTTAAGTTTGCCGCGCATTTTTATAGGAGCAGCGTTAGTATCTTCTAAGCAAACAGCCTCTGTGCAAACAGCCCTTCTGCTCACATCTCCATCAGGCGCAGAGAACGTCAGAGAAGGCGAGATTAAAGCAACAATCAAAAATCAATACGTGTGCTTTTGTGCTTTTAAATATGCCAGCAGCATAATAAAGGAGCATTTTTAGAGGAGCGTCAGTATCTTTTAAGCAAAGCAGCACTCTGTGTAAACAGCCCCTCCATCAGCGCAGAGAATGTCAGAGGGTGAAAGAGAGGCAGAGACAAACAAACAATCAAACTCTCGCTGGGATGCATGTCTTATAGCATTATAGGAGTTTTAGTTAATATGTAATACAAGCTCTGATTGGGTAGCTTCTAAGCCATCGTAGCCGTCGCCTTGTATGAAATCAACAGGGCCAAACAAACTGAGAAGCGTGTAGCATAAATTAAAAGACCCACTGTCATGCAGAAATCCGTGAACCAGCAAAAATCTGTGATATATATTTAGATATTACTTACATTTAAAATCCGCGATGGAGTGAAACCGCGAAAGTCAAAGATTACTGATTACTGAAAGGGATTACTGTATATATACAGTATATATATCTATATATATATTATATATATATATATATATATATATATATATATATATATGTATATATATATATATATATATATATATATATATATATATATATATATATATATACATATATATATATATATATATATATATACATATATATATATATATACACATACACATATATATATATATACATATATATACATATAAACATATATATATATATACATATACATATACATATACATGTATATATATATATATATATATATACACATGTATATATATATATACACATATATATATATATATATATATATATATATATATATATATATATATATATATATATATATAGACTCAAACAGATTATGACAGCAGCAATCCAAACTTTCAAATCCTTGATGACAGCAACACTCATAATAGTGACAAAACAATTACATTAACGATCATGTTACGTTATTTTTAAAATGTTCCTTTTCTTTTCCATAACTTCTTTAACACACTACTTCTCCGCTGCAAAGTATATATATATATATATATATATATATATATATATATATACATAAAACCCAACGTCTGTCTGCCTACTATTCACAAGAGAACTACTTGACAGATTTAGATCAGGTTTTTAATTTTCCTTAATTTGTTTGAATATTCCGATTGATTCTGCAGAAGCGATTAGTTCACGCTAATCCGAGACTGAGGCTACGGGCCGAGGTGAGGGGGAAGCGTGACATCACGGGTTTGGGACCCTCCTCACTCCCGCGCCAGCCTCCGTTTACCTCTCGTCATGTTTTGGAGTGTACCTCGCCCCACTTAGCCAGCGATTCCTGTTTGTTTATTCATTTTTAAAGTTTGTCCTGTTTCAGTACTACGCAAGCACAGCCACAGGGGACAGCTAGTTAACAGTAAAAAGTGACAGCATGAAATTAACAAATTAACAGTGTTGAGTTTTAAACTTCATATTATCATTTTATTATTTATTTGCGTATTTATCCTTGTATCAATCCAATTTCTAAGCCCACTTTATCCTGTGCAGCGGCACAGTCACACAGAAGATGTTGCCTATCCCAGGAAGCATAAAGCTCTTTTCTTTTCTTTTCTTTTGTCTGTGCCAATTAAATATCACATAAATCTCATTCATCAGATTACAGTGTGCCAACTCTGCCAGTCAGTATGACCCATGTAACCATGCCGGGCCAAGAAAAACTCAACTGAAATTTTAAAAGACATCCACCTGGTCACAGAGTTATTAAAATTAGGGTGGTCCAGTGCCATGTAACCCTTTGCAACGGCAACTGATCACCACAGTGAAACCTATTCATTGGATATGGCAAGTTTGCCAGCCAATTTGACCCATGAACTCATGCTGGGCCAGTGAAACCTCAACTACAAAATAAAAAAGGAACCTTGTCACAAAGCTATGAAAATTAGGGGGGCAAAATGCTGCCCAACCCTCCACAGTGCCAGTTAAACATCAAAGTTAATCCCAGTCATTAAAAATGGCAATGTCACAAATATGCCAGTCAATTTGAGCCATGTAGTCACATTGGTCAGTGCAAAACTCAACTGCGTCGTCCCAAAAGCATCTGCTTTTCCTCAAAACTGGTACAACTAGGGAGGTCCAACACCATTTAACCTTTTACAGTGCCCCTTAAACATCACAGTTAATTTGCTTCATTGCCAAGTTTGCCAGTCACTCTGAGCCATGTAACAGCAAAACTCAACTGCACTTTAACAAAGGAATTCACCTCTCTGTGAAAATTCGAGTGGGCCAACGGCCTACAACCCTGTATAATGCCAGTGGGCCATCACACTGAAATCTGTTCATTAGATATATATGGGAATATGACACATTTGACAGGCCACTTGACTTGTACACACAAAGATCAACTGCAACTTAACAAAGACATCTTTCTTTTTTCAAAACTAGCATAGCCCAATGCCACCTAACCCTCTGCGGTGCCCATTAAACATTTAATTTCATTCATTAGATACGGGAATGTGCCAACTTTGCCTGTCAATTTGACCCATAAAGCTATCTGTCTTGTCACAAAGCCATGACAATGAGGGCTGTCCAACATCACCTAACGCTTTACTGTGCCCATTAAACATCAGAGTACATCTTACACATTAGATATGACAGTGTGCCACGTTTGTCATTGAGCTGAACAAATCTGAACTGCCAGTTAACAAAGGCACCTGCCTTGATGTAAACCTTTTAAAATTACGTTGGTCCAACTTGATGTAACTCCTTTGTATCTGATCAGATAGAAAATGTGGAAAACTGATCCCAAACCAACCACAAATAAAGGGCCCATTTTAGTGACGCACGTTAATATCTGTTAACACTGCAGAATATTTTCATTGGCTCTTAACGCTGAATAAGTAACTGCTTTGCACAAGTTGTGTGAAGAAGAAACTGGCATGAACCAGATAACTTCAGGCTCACGTGATGGTCCCGCTCTCCCCATATCTCCGTGGGCTTTACGCCAGACCTCCCTAAGACTCGCAGCTGAAATAAATACAGGGTCCAATGGCGCCCCCCTGTGGTGGATTAGAGTCACAACCTTATTTCAAGTTCCAGGTAAAGCCACAAGATAAGCCTGCTAGGCTAGTGGACAGTTCAGTATATGATCCACTTGGATTTTTAGCACCGGTTATACTGCCTGCTAAACTTATTTTAAGGGAAATGTAAAGAGGAATATGGAGGGGATGAAGAAGTGAAAATTACGTATGTCCAGCATGGATGACAATTTGCAGTTCCTTGTAGATTACACTGTAAGCAGGTGCATTAAACCGACTGGGTGTGGTCACATAAAGTCTGCACCAGTGCATCATTTTGGAGACACTTCTCAAGATGGATATGGCACTGCTTCTTACCTTCTCTTAACCAACAAAGAACATAAAGAGACAGTCTTCATTCATACTGGGGAAGTCAAGAGCAGCTCCACTGAAACCTGCCACTATACCGAGGTTAGAATGAACAGCAGCTGTGCTAGCCGTCAAAACAGAGAAGATGCTAAAACACGAACAGTAAATTCAACTGCAGGAGTCAACCTTTGGACTGACAGCACCACCATACCAAGTGCTCGCTAGAAAACCTTTGCTGTTAACAGAGTTAGAGATAAGGGAGCACTCACAGCCCTCACAATGGAGGTACGTCACATCTGCACTAAACCCAGCAGACCAGGCATCAAGGATCGACTACAGAAAGCTTCATCACAAGTAAATCATGGCTTCAAGGCCCAAACGTCCTGTTAAAGTCAGACCTGATGAGTTGGACTTGCTTATTAATGATGGCCCAGAAGTCAAAGGCTGTCAAGCAAACTCAACGAGTGCGGAAGATAAAACTGAAACAATAAAAGAGCTAATAGACTAAAACTCAGAATGGCAAAGCTTGAAGAAAGCAGCAGCATGAGTCCTTCACTTAAAAGACGACAAAAGAAAGGCATTCTAATATATGGTCAGCCAACATGAACACAGCTCAGAAAGACAAAAAAAACATATGAAGGAATACAAATCAGCAATGACGTTCAAGACACTTTCTCTAGAAGACTTGTCTAAAGAAATAAGCAGCTTTCTCATCTCAGTCAATCACCCCGAACAGATTAAAGCCTTACACAAAAACCACCACCATGTAAAGGAGCCAAATGTCCAAACTTGATCCTGTCCTGTGCTGCTAGCTGCTATGCCAGAGGAGGCTCAACACCTGGCAATACTTCACAAGAATTTACAGGCTGCAGCTTCTGCTGCCCTGACTTGTGTTCATCAATAAAGAAACACAGCACTGGACAGACATGTCAGCAAGCTGTGCCTGTGCCAAGAAATGGCAGTTCATTGAAATGATTCATCTTACATTTGCCAAACTTAAACTGGCTTTGTTCATGTACAGGACATTTAAATTTTTATATAAATCTTCCTGAAAGTTAAAGGCTCTTGGCTAGGTCACGTTAAAGTCACTGACGTTTGCCCTTAGCATAAACAATTAGGACCAGATGTGTGAGAGCCATTTGCTAGTCATTTCAGTTACGTTAAGTCGATAAAAGTATTTTTTTTAGTTCTATTAAATGTTTGCCTATATATCAGTGCATAGTACACGGGAGGTTCAATTATCACCCCCTACACACACTTAGCTGAACTGGAATATTCTACTCCCAGTCTCTCCGACTTAGTGGTCTGCCTTGACTTAAGGAAGGCATGGAGGGCACACAGTTTCAAAGCGTGCCCAGGTGGGTGTAACGTAACGTGCTCTACTGAGTGAACAGCACTGCATGTACAGATCACACTGAATGTAAAGCATAGAGTAATAACTCATCTTAAAGTAGAAAAAGACAACTGAAGTTTAACAAGAAACTTTATTCTCTATTCTCATGTGAACTGTTTGCTTGTAAGTTTCACTAAACCTTTTTTAAAACAAACTTGATTGGACTGAGGAATTTCTTTTGACTCTCGCTTGACCACGCATTACCAACTAACTACAGGCTGTCTGATGTTAAGGAACAAAGAATTTGAAGTTCATAAATTATTCCTACCTGCGTGTTCTTCTGCTCGCTGAATTTCACAGGTTTCTTCGTTGGCTGAGTAATATACTCTGTGCACGCAAGCCATGTTGATACAAACTTTAAAACAGTTCCTCTCTAATCCACTAACAAGTTCTCTGTCCGTCCGTCTCACTTCACGACTGCAAATGAACTGATTTAAAAAAACTGTTTAAAAAAAAGACTAAGTTATCCAGAAAAGTGGACCACGTGGTTTGTAACAAACCAGTCAGCTTTTACCAAGGTGACCATGTATTCACCAAATTAAGGAGGAACAGGCAGTAAGCAGTAAAACTGTCCTTGAGAATAACTTTCAACACTTTTCAATTTCTTTCACGGTTACTCCCAAATTCTTAACTGTAACTGCCAGGCTTGGCATCCTTTGAAATGCTTTCGCTAAAGTATTAAATCAAGTCAAGTAATGTAGTGCCTTATCTAGCTATCGGTCTATCTATCATATAGTGCCTTTCACATCTGTTATATAGTTCTTAGTTTGTGTGCAGACTGCTTGAAAACTTATAATAATAATTTGAGCCCAAATGTAACAGTACGGCACAGACACCCTGCAGGGACTGAAGATTAAGCTGCTGATGGATTGAACGATGGGGACGCCGGCCTGCTTTTATAGAAATGTGCCATGAGCAGCAGATAGGAAGACGTGAAATGTATTTCTGTTATAATCAGAGTTCAGACTGCTAAGTTTAAAGAAAGACAGAAACGAGGAAAGCATTTCCTAAAGAAATACAATTTCAAGGTTTGGAAAATTAAAGGATAGACGACATACAGTTAGGTCCATAAATATTTGGACAGAGACAACTTTGTTCTCATTTTGGTTCTGTACATCACCACAATGAATTTTAAGTGAAACAACTCAGATGCAGTTGAAGTGCAGACTTTCAGCTTTACTTCAGTGGGTTGAACAAAACGACTGCATAAAAATGTGAGGCAGCTAAATCATTTTTTTTAACACAATCTCTTCATTTCAGGGGCTCCATTTTCTAAAAAATTAGAAAAATCGTCTCTGTCCAAATATTTATGGACCTAACTAAATCAGCATCACCAACATAATAAGAACACAAAATATAAAATATAAAAGTATATGCTATATGAGCATAAAATTCACTTAATGTAATATCAGTGGTTAATTTAAATTGGTGCTCACATAGCTTTAAGAACAATAAATCATCAATTAATTAATAAAGAACGAATTCTCAATTGTCGCCTTTCTTGAGGATTGGCACAATCAGAGCTTTCTTTCTTTCTTTCATGCCAAAGGCACGTGGGTCAGACCAGTTGGAAGAGAGCATGGAGTTGATGGAGTAGGACATCTCTCCAACCCGATTCCTTTGGGGTGACCTGCTCTACTGGGGTGCCTTGCCATTTTTCAGTGATCTTATGGCTGCATGGCCTTCACTTCAGTCGTTGGATTGACACGATTGTGTTCTAAGGTATCAGAAAAGCCTTGGGGACAGTTTATACTTCACACTCAGAACACGTATGCGCATGCATCATGGCTGCCACGCATTCCCAGCTTTCATTCAACACGTCAACAACAACATTTATTTCTATAGCACATTTTCATACAAACAGTAGCTCAAAGTGCTTTACATAATAAACAATAGAAAAATAAAAGACACAATAAGAAAACAAAATAAATCAACATTAATTAACATCGAATAAGAGTAAGGTTCAATGGCCAGGGGGGACAGAAAAAACAAAAAAACTCCAGATGGCTGGAGAGAAAATAAAATCTGTAGGGATTCCAGACCATGAGACCGCCCAGTCCACTTTGGATTTAGGGTTCTCACGGAAGGACTTGATGATGATGATGGTCACGTAGACTTCTGCCTTTTAATCCATCCATCATTGTTGCAGCATCATGATGCTTTGAGTAGGTGGTGGTGGCGCAGGCCACCATCACAAAGAAACCGGAAAAAGAAACAGAAAAGAGAGTAGGGGTCAGTATAGATTTTAGAACCACCATGAATAGTTATTATGAAGAAATTGAACATACAGAGTATCAGGATTAAATTAAATTAAATTAAATTGAAGTTATAAGAAGGCCATGTTAAAGTAATGTGTTTTCAGCAGTGTTTTGAAGTGCTCTACTGTATCAGCCTGGCGAATTCCTATTGGCAGGCTATTCCAGATTTTAGGTGCATAGCAGCAGAAGGCCGCCTCACTACTTCTTTTAAGTTTAGCTTTTGGAATTCTAAGGAGACACTCATTTGAGGATCTGAGGTTACGATTTGGAATATAAGGTGTCAGACATTCCAATATATAAGATGGAGCGAGATTATTTAAGGCTTTATAAACCATAAGCAGAATTTTAAAGTCAATTCTGAATGACACAGGTAACCAGTGTAGTGACATCAAAACTGAAGAAATGTGTTCGGATTTTCTTTTCCTAGTTAGGATTCTAGCAGCTCCATTCTGCACTCGTTGCAAAGCGATTTATGTCTTTTGGGTAGTCCTGAGAGAGTGCGTTACAGTAATCTAGTCGACTGAAAACAAGCGTGAACTAATTTCTCAGCATCTTTCAGTGATATAAGAGGTCTAACTTTAGCTATGTTTCTTAAGTGAAAAAATGCTGTCCTAGTGATCTGATGAATATGTGATTTAAAATTCAGATTACAGTCAACAATTACCCCTAAGCTTTTTACCTCCGTCTTGACTTTTAATCCTAATGTATCCAGTTTATTTCTAATAGCCTCATTGTATCCATTATTGCCAATCACTAAGATTTCAGTTTTCTCTTTATTTAACTTGAGAAGTTACTATTCATCCATTCTGAGATACAAGTCAGACATTGTGTTAGTGAATCAAGAGAATCAGGGTCATCAGGTGCTATTGATAAGTACAGCTGTGTGTCATCAGCATAGCTGTGGTAGCTCACGTTGTGCCTAAGATAATCTGACCTAACGGAAGCATGTAGATTGAGAAGAGCAGCGGACCCAGGATAGAGCCTTGTGGACCACCATATCATGTGTCTTTGAGTTGTAATTACCACAACTAACAAAGAATTTTCTCCCTGTCAGGTAGGATTCAAACCAATTTAAGACACTGCCAGAGAGGCCCACCCATTGACTAAGGCGATTTCTAAGAATGTTGTGATCAATGGTATCAAATGCAGCACTCAGATCTAAGAGGATGAGAACAGATAAATGGCCTCTGTCTACATTCACTCGCAAATCATTTACTACTTTAACGAGTGCAGTTTCTGTGCTGTGATTTGTTCTAAAACCCAACTGAAATTTATCAAGAATAGCAGGTTTATTGAGGTGGTCATTTAACTGCATAATGACTGCCTTCTCTAGAACTTTACTTAAGAAAGGCAGGTTAGAGATGGGTCTAAAATTTTCAAGAGCCAAGGGGTCAAGATTATGTTTCTTAAGTAGAGGTTTAACTACAGCAGTCTTAAGACAGTCTGGGAAGACCCCGTATCTAATAACGAATTTACTATGTCCAGAACATTATCAATTAGCACGCCTGATACTTCTTTGAAAAACCTTGGTGGTATCGGGTCAAGGACGCAGGTGTAGGATTTTAATTGAGAGATTATTTTTTGTAAATCAGGTAAATCTATCCTAGTGAAAGAGTTTAATTTGTTTATAACAGGATGCTGGGGTTTAGGAGGATCCTTAGTGTTAGGGAGATATACTATGTTATTTCTAATATCATTAATTTTCTGGTTGAAAAATACAGCAATAGCCTCACAGGTTTTACTGGAAGTACTTAGGAGGCATTCCTTTGAGTTACCTGGGTTTAGTAGGCGATCAAATGTAGAAAATAAGACTCTGAGCACATCCACAGAATTTAACGCGACACATGCACGAGTTTCAGGACCAACAGAAAGTTGGGGGGCGCAGTGTGATCAAGTCAGAATGTGACGTCAGAGTCTCGGTTTACTATCGACATGTGACAGCAAGTCGCTTTACAGATCCTACAGGGTCGATGTGCATCTCTGATGTTTGAAAAATGAAATATGAATGAAAGAACAATCGCTACGTGCTTCTGGGGCTTCCCCTGAACTGACAGAAGCAAATCGCCACACACAACACATTACAGTTATGATATTCCAGCGCTCTACACATTTAGAATCCTTACATTTATACTTGATATCACTTTCATGATGAAATGTATTGAAGTACGTATGTTACATTTTACATGTAAGTCACTAACTTCATTTAAATAATGACCACAGATAATAATGACACATGTGGTGGCAGAGCGGTAGTGCTGCTGTGTCACAGTAGGGAGTCGCGTCCCTGGTGTTCCCTGCCTGGAGCCTTCATGTTTTCCTGGTGGCTTTCCACAGTGTGCTCCGGTTTCCTTCCAAAGACATGAAGGTTTGGGGATTTGGTGATGTTAAAATGACGCTAGTGTGTACGTGTGCTTGTGTTCACCTTGCGCTGAGCTGATGCTTTGTCCAGGGATCGATTGACTCTCACGCGTGCGCGATGCTTGCTGAAATGATGGATGTAATCCTTAAACATCCATCCTTTTCAGAGATACTGCGGCAAGGTGTCCTTGGAATTTAATGGGCGTTTGAGCGAAGCCGAACCTGTTCTCACCGTGATGATATCTTGCACTGCCACCTGGTGGAATCTCCAGATTTACGTAAAGTACACGTTCAAGTATAAACAGTACGATGTTTGCGTAGCAGTAGTGTCCGCTGGATCATGTGCTGCGTCTCCTGAAGTATAAACCCAGCCTAAGAGAGCTCGTTGTGATGAATTCAAGAGAGAAAGTCTTACTGTAGATTTGAACCATTTAGTTAGCTCCCCATTAATCTTCACTGCCATTTGTGGCCTGATTTTATGGTCCTGATGACAATTTTGCTAAGGTATCTGGCAGTATTGTGGCCCATAGTGCTTCTTGCCAGATACTGTCAAGTGAAATCTGTGAAGGTGTGATTGATATTCTTGTTCTGTTCAATTGTTTTCTCAGGCTGATAATATTTTCACAATGTTAAACAAACCAATGAATGAAAACATCTTTTCTGTTTTATAGATTTTTTGATGAGGAGCACATTACCTCAGCATAGGGACACGATGACAAAAATGTATTTCTTGTATGGTGACATCTTTCACTTGGATGTTAAGATTGCACTGAGTAAGTAAAGCAGGAAGAACTATTGGTTGTGTGTTTTCATTTAAGGCTAAAAATTAAAACAAATGGGAATATTTCAAAGGGGGGATTCTTTTCTATAGCCACTGTACATCTCAGTATGTTCGAATAGTTAAGTGTAATCTCTGTAAATTCATAGATTAAACAAGATATCCATCTGATTTGGACTGATTTACTTTTAGATGACTAATATCAATTCATTTTTTTATTGACTGAAATTAATTTACTTAATTAAATGACTAAAATGTGACTAAACTAAAATGCAATTAATGTCAGAAATCAAAATGAACACCGATCACTCAAGTCCTTACACTGTCTCCCGGGCGGGTCAGATTTCAAAGTCCTCCTTTTAGCACATAAAGCCCTAACACTAGAATTACCAGAGCCTACGAAAAAACTCGTAATTCCGTCCCACCTTAAACTGCTTCTTAAATCCCTTCACACCTCTCCGCCAGCGCCCTTTGTCTTCTAAATGTGCTGATAAAGAGAAGCTGGGAGCAGCCGGCTATTCCATCCCTCCACCAATTTAGAACGTGCACAAACTTCTCTCAGCTCATGCCTTGATTGAGTATCTGGGAGTGAAGTGGAGTTTTAGAGTGGAAATAATAGATCGTTGTTTGGAACACACGCATTTCATGTCTGTTCCGTTTCTACAGTAATCTGTGTCCACACATTGTTAAAACAGAAACGTTTTTATATTCTAGTAGTAGATGACAAAATGTAGGCATAAACTATATAATGTATGAAGCCTGAAGTCCAAATAGCAAAGAAACATTTTCACAAGAATAACACAATTGCGCTTTTATTCAAAAATATAACTGCAGAAACAAAAAGCCGCCTTAACATGCGACATTGACAGCCGTTTATTGTAATTTCCTCCGTGGTTCAATAGACTCGGCCCCGCTTGGGAACCAAGAGGTCACGAGTTCGATCCTGCGCCCTCCGTTTTGAGAAGTAAACTGCTCTTAGTCTTACTGTTTTAGAATAAAAGCATACATTTGATTTCAGTCTGTAACAGCCGTGCAATTTATGATCCTTGTAAAGGTTAGCTTTTTTTTTTTTATTCACTTTTCATTCTCTCAGTCGCGTTCAGAATCAATCCATACAACCCCATCTGACACGGCTGTTTTCACTAAAGACGCTATAGCTCTGCAGTGTACCACGATGCATACTAACGCCAAACACCCCGGTTCTGACACACAAGCGCTGGCTGCTGCCTTCTTAGTATCTCACCGTCACTTGCTTTTCTTTTATTGAGTGTTCCTGCCAGTCCCGCATGTTGCTGTATGCTGTTTCTTTTGTACTCCAGGACATGCAGAGGAAAGAATGGTAAAGACCAGTAACTTCGGGGCTATATGCAATCATCAGACACTCCCCATCTGCCCGTGTCGTTCAAACACAGGAACATATATTGGTGTAAAAGTATAACAAAAGTGCACTTTTATTCAAGTGCACTTTTTCCATCGCCTTTTCCTGTAAGAAGCAATGTACACACTTCTCTCTATGCTGTGGTTTCTATTACACACCTGAAAGAAAGAGACAATACATGTGAACATATCCAGCATACAGCAACATGCGGGGACTGGCAGGAACACTCAATAAAACTGAATAAAAAGAAAATCAAGTAGCGGTGAGATACGAAGAAGGCAGCTTCGCCAGCGTCTGTGTGTCAGAACCGGTGGCGTTAGTATGCATCGTGGTACAACAGAGCTATAAGCGCACTGTATTCTGTTTCTTTTGTACTCCAGGGCACGCAGAGAGAGAATAGTAAAGAGCAGTAAGTTGGTAGCTATATGCAATCATCAGACACTCCCCATCTGCCCGTTGTTTTGTTATACTTTTCAATACTTTTATACTGCTCAAGCGGGCATGCTCAAAAATACACGTGTAATGCCACGAAAAGTGCACGCAGACACTTCATTTCGCAAACAAAACAAGTGCACTTTTATTCAAAACTACCTGTATAACCGAAGAAAAAAGAAAGCAAGTTACAGTAGGCGATTGATACGACAGCTTGCATGGTGCAATGCTAAGAAGTGCTGATTTTCATTCCGTGCTATATAAAATCATCACATTCAAATATTAACAGTTCCACACACCCAAGGACCGTCCTTCCTACATTTCGACACGTGTACTTGTTGCGCGTGTACACACCTCTCTGTGCTATGGTTTCTATTACACTGAATGAGCACCTGACACTGTACTTTCTTCCCTGGGGAAGGTCCGCATCAGAGAATTTCCAGTTCCTGCATAAATTCACACCCGATCTGGCGCTGTTCGTTTTCAAATAATATTGCATTAGTGCGATTATATTTTCACATATATTGTCTCTTTCTTTCAGGTGTGTAATAGAAACCACAGCATAGAGAAGTGTGTACACTGCTTCTTACAGGAAAAGCGATGGAAAAAGTGCACTTGAATAAAAGTGCACTTTTGTTATACTTTACACCAATATATGTTCCTGTGTTTGAGCGACACGGGCAGATGGGGAGTGTCTGATGATTGCATATAGCGCCAAGTTACTGGTCTTTACCATTCTTTCCTCTGCATGTCCTGGAGTACAAAAGAAACAGCATACAGCAACATGCGGGGACTGGCAGGAACACTCAATAAAACTGAATAAAAGAAAAGCAAGTGATGGTGAGATCGAAGAAGGCAGCTTAGCCAGCGTTTGTGTGTCAGAACCGGGGTGTTTGGCGTTAGTATGCATCGTGGTACACTGCAGAGCTATAAGCGTCTTTAGTGAAAACAGCCGTGTCAGATGGGGTTGTATGGATTGATTCTGAGCGACTGAGAGAATGAAAAGTGAATAAAAAAAAAAAGCTAACCTTTACAAGGATCATAAATTGCACCGGCTGTTACAGACTGAAATCAAATGTATGCTTTTATTCTAAAACAGTAAGACTAAGAGCAGTTTACTTCTCAAAGCGGAGGCAGGATCGAACTCGTGACCTCTTGATTCCCAAGCGGGGCTGAATCTATTGAACCACGAGAGTTACAATAAACTGGTGTCAATGTCGCATGTTAAAGGCTTTTGTTTCTGCAGTTATATTTTTGAATAAAAGCAATTGTGTTATTCTTGTGAAAATGTTTCTTTGCTATTTGGACTTCAGGCTTCATACATTATATAGTTTATGCCTACATTTTGTCATCTACTACTAGAATATAAAAAACGTTTCTGTTTTAACAATGTGTTGACACAGATTACTGTAGAAACGAACAGACATGAAATCGTGTGTTCCAAACAACGATTTATTATTTCCACTCTAAAACTCCACTTCACTCCCAGATACTCAATCAAGCTGAAGTTCGTGCACGTTCTAAATTGGTGGGGGATGGAATAGCGGCTGCTCCTAGCTTCTCTTTATCAGCACATTTAGAGACAAAGGCGCTGGCGGAGAGGTGTGAAGGGATTTAAAGCAGTTTAAGGTGGGGCCGAATTACGAGTTTTTAGTAGGCTCTGGTAATTCTAGTGCTAAGCTGAGCCGAGGCCCTCCTTACTCGTCAAACCTTACTTATCTTTACTTCCAAACCAGAGGGTGCATTAAGATCTCAAGATGCCAGCCTGCTAACTGCAAGAATTAATAAAAGAATGGTGGGAGGTTCAGCTTTGAGGTATAGGGACCCGAAGCTAACGGCTTTTACCTGCCTAGATAAGTGCAGAATTAATCTGAAACTAAACTAGAAATAAAGGATGATGAAGACTTTAATGACTTTACTAAAAACAGGCCTGCATTGTCACACTGAAGTGGTGGCTCTGAGGTGAAGGGTCTGTGCTGGTTTCTCAAAGGCTGCTCGTTCAAATCTTGTTACTGCCACACAGAATCCTACCCATTGGGCCCTTGAGCAAGGCCCTTCACCTGAAAATTGCGCACTGGCTAACCCTGCACTCTGACCCCCAAAGGTCACGTGAAAAGACAATTTCCCCTCAGGGATTAATGCAGTGTTCCAAATTCTCCACAAAATAGTGGGGTGAAGTACAAAAGAATCAAAATGCTGATTCTTACACACCAAGACAAGACTGTGGGGTGTGATCAGAGTCAATTTGGGGGAAAAAATGGGCCCAAAGTGGACCCCACGAGGGGCCTTGTAAAAAAAAAGGTTTCCTTTTTCTTTTTTTGGTAAAAGGGGGTTGAATATGCCCCTTTAAAAAACAAAAGGGAAGCCTGAAAAAACCTTTGGAAAAGGGGCCAGGGGGTGGTTTTTGAAAAATGGCCCGGGGTGCCTTTCCCAATTTTTACAAAAGGCCAGTTTAAAATTTTATTTAAATTTGGGGGTTGGGGCTAAAGCAAAAGGGGAAAGGCCAAAAAATTTTTTCCAAGGTGAATTAACCGATTAAAGAACCTTTTTAAAGAGGAAGGGGGTGAAGGTTCTCCCCCTTTTCCGGGGCCCTTTTAAGGAAACTCTTTGGGGGGGGGCCACCTTCTTTAAATGATTTACAAAACGACAAAGGGGGCTGATTCCTTTCCTTTTTTGGTTTTTAAGGGGGGGAAAACCCAGGCGGGTTTAAAGGGGACTTCCCGGAGAAAGTTGTCCGTTTTTTTTCTTGGAACCCAGCCCTAAATCCAAAGGAAGGGAAAATTTTTGGAAAAGGGAAAAATTTGGGGCCCAGAAAGGTGAAAAAAAGGGTTAAATGGGGATTTTTGTTGGGGTTGGAAAAAGGGAAAATTTAATTTGAAGACATTAAAACGGTTTGTATGAGGAGCCCCAAAAAGGGGCCAAAGAGGTTAGTTTTTTTTCCCATTTTTTTGAAAACCCCTTTGGGGTTCCTTTTTGGTTTGTCCTTTTTCCTTGGCTTTGGGTCCTGGGTGGGGTTTTTTAAAAGGTTGTTGTTTAAATTTAAAACCAAAAAAACAAAAATTGGCACCCCAAGGGGCCCCCGGAGTGTTTTGAAACAAAGACTTTTTTTAAAACTTTTGGTTTGGGGCTCTTGATTTCAAAAAATACAAAATTTCATCTAAAAAGGAAATACAACCCATCTCGGGTTTGGGGCCGGTAATTGCGGCCTTTTTTTGTAATTTTTTTTTTTTTTTTTTTAATTTCCAAAAGAACCCAAAAAAAAATTGGGAAAAGGGGAAAAATAGGTTGTCCCGAAAAAACCAGGAAATTTCTTGGTTCTTTTAACGGACTTTTTTTCCATTTTGTTTTTTGGGTTTCGGTTGGTGGGCCCTTTCCTTGGCCCCCGAAGCAAGCAAAATCCTGTTTAAGGGCCTTGGGCTGCTCTTATTTTTAAGTGCTGGAAAAACCAAACCTTTTAAAACCCAAAACTGATTTCCTTTTCCAAAAAATTTAACACTTTAAAAGGGAGGCGGCAGGTTTTCTAAAGGGAGGGGTGGGCCGGGACCATTTTGGAGTTTTGGAAAAGGGGGAAAATTCCCCCAAGAAATTTAAAGCCCCAAAGCACTGGGGCCAAACAGAACCAAAAAAGCTTTTCAATTTTTTTGTTCTTTGAATTGTTTGTTTAGCCCCCCATAAAGCGGGACAAAAAGGGACCAAAAACGCGAAAATTTTTTGGCAAAAAGGGGGGGGAAAAGTTTTTTTATGTTTTAATGGCGCAATAAGGGGGGAAGAAAATTTTTCAAAAGGGAATGGAAGAAAAGTTTAAGTGTTAAAAAGGGAATTTAATTTGGGGTCCTGGGACGGGAAGGGAAACCTTTCCCAGGGCTTTTTCGGGCAGTTTCTCGATCCGCACCCTATCCAAAATGTAATAAGGGAACCACCTCCCAAACCCCAAAAGGGGAAAGGGTTGGGCCTTTCGCTCAGGGAAAGGGGGCAGTTAGAGAAACAAAAACTCCGGAAGGGGGGTGGCAATTCTTCAAAAAAATGTCGAGTTTTGTTTAAACAACAGAAAGTTTGTTAAACTTACTCTCTTGGTAAAAAAAGGGGGCAACAAAAAAATTGGGGAAATTTAAAGGTTTAAAAAAAAGGGGGGAAGAACACCCCTGGGTAAAATTTTTGGGTTTAAAACCCCCTTAAACCTGAAAAAAGGGGAGGGGCAGTTTTTAATTTAAGGGTTTTTACAACCAGGAAATTAATTAAAAGAAGGTGAATAGGGTTTAAGGGTTTAAAGGGGGAAAAAGGAAACTCCCAAAGAGGAAAAAGGAAGCTTTTTATTGGGGCCCTTTCCTTCAAGGGGCCCCGTTATCATTTTTAGGGCGAAAAAAAATTTATTTCAATTCCGTTGCAAAACAGGTTTTATAGGAAAAATAAGGGAATTTTTTGGACCCGCCCAAAGTTATTTTTGAAAATTTCCTTGCCCCGGCTTTTTAAAACGGACACAAAGAAATGGAAAAACCATTTTTTCCTTTTTAAAAGAAACTTTTCGGGATTAAAAAGGGGGAAATTCTTTTGGGCCGGGGTTAAAAACAACATTGCAAAAAATTTTAAACCAAAAAAAGGGTTAATTTTTAAGGGGTTCACAAAGGGGGGATTTTCCCTTAAGGGTCAAAGGGAGGAACCCCAAAAGACCAGAATTTTTTGGTTAAGTTTTTGGGAATTAAAGGTCTGAAAAATTTTTCCCAAAAAAAAGCCAGCTATTTTAAATAAAATTGTGAAATTTTTTATTTTAAGGGAAAGAAATGGGGGAAAAAATCCCACTTGGGGGGACAAGGGGGGGACAAAAGGTATTTTGGGCCAGGCGGGTTTAAAAAATTAAATTCTGTTTTAATTTTATTTTATTAAAAAAAAAAGCCCAAAAGGAAAAAAGGACCCAAAAAAAAAAAAAAGGCAGGAAAAAGAACCTTTTTTCGGGTTTCCTTTAATACGAGAAACCGGGAAAAATTCGCATTTGATTATTAAATTTCACGGGGTTTTTAAGAACAAATTTTTAACGGGGAAAGGGAAGCTAAAGTTTTTCATTGGACCCAGAAAAAAGCCACAAATCCCACGTGGGGGGGCCCTGGATTTTCATTTTTTTCCCCAAGGGTTTAGAAAAAAGGGGCCCAAATAACAAAAGCCTTATTTTTCCCCCTTTTTCCCAAGGAAAGCGAAAAACCCCCAGTTTATTTAAAACAGATAAGCGGGGCTTTTACATTTAAAAACCCCAAAAGGAAATTGGAAGACATTTAGGGATTTCCTTGGGGAAAAGGAAGAAAAGGGGGCCCAAAGACAGTTTCAAAAACAACAAGGAGGGAATCGTTTGGGGGCCTGGAAAAACCAAAAAGATTTGGCTTTTTTTGGTTTTGTGGCCTTATTTTAAAATGTTTGGGGCCCACAATAGAACTATTGTCTTTTTAAAGGCCGTGAAAGGGGAATTTTGGGGGGCTTTCATTAATTTGCAAATTGTGTTTAATTGGAAATTTTTAAAGGAAAAGGAAACCCCTCCACCGGTTTGGGAAGTCCAAAAAGGATGCGGGGAAGGTGGAATAATGGCCTGGGGCCCTGGGAAACACGGGAGGAAGAAGGGAAACTGCACAACAGGGGGTAAATTAGGGGGAAAGTTCCCCCAAAGAGGATTTTCAACCAAAAAAGGATTTGGGGGGCCCCTTTTTTCCTTTCTAAAAATTGGGGGTCTGGATTTTTGATTCTGCCGGGCGGTAAAGGGAAACTTTCAAGGGAAAACCCCCAAAAAATTCATTTTTCCACAGCCCCGCCCTTCCTTGAAGGCCTGTCTTTTGGGGTTTTGGGGTCCCCAAGTCCGGGAGAAGGGGGGGAAACCCGGGAAGAACCAAAGGGAAAACGGGTTTTTTTGGGTTAAATGAGAAAAAGCTTAAAAAACCCCCAATTAAAAAATTTTAAAATTTAAAACCGTTTTATTCCCCCTTTGGTATTTGGAAAAAGGGGGGGCTAACCCCCCAATTAAAAAGGCCCAAAAGGGTAGAAGAAACTTCCTTAAAGGGGCTCAAACCAAAAGGGAAAAAGGGGGTTTTGGGGTTTTGGGGGCAAAGGGGGGCCCTCTCCCTTTCCTACCGGGTCAAAAAGAAAATTCTGGGGACCGGGAAAGGTTTTTTCCTTGGCGAGAGGCCTGGAAAGGGTAATATGGGCACATTTGGATTTGGGCCCCAATTTTTTAAAAGGGGGGACCCTCCCCGGAAAGGGGGGGGCCCAAAAAGGGGGGGCAAGGAAGGAAAGTTTTGGGGTTTGGGAAGGGGGCCCAGGGGACAAGGGGGGGCCCCCCTCCCCCCGATGGGGGGGGTTGCAGTTTTCGGTTTGGAAGACACTTTAATTTTCCCATTTGGGTTCCCCGGGGGGTTTCAAAATATTCGGGGGACCCCGGGGTTTTCGGGGAACTTAAAATGCCACGGGGGTTTTTTAAGGAGAACCAAAGGGGCCCTTTTTGGGAGGGGGGGGCCCCCCCTTAAAACCGGGGTTTTTTTATTCATTCGGCCCAAAGGACCATCGAAACCCCATTTCGCTGGTTTTTGGTGCCCCCCCCGGCATTGGGCCCTTGGGGAAGGGGGAAAAACTTTTTTGGGGTCCACGGGGGAATGTTTGGAAGGGGTAAGGGGGCAAGTAATAAACACCCCCTTGGGGGGAGGAGCTTGAGGTTTTGGGGGAAGTCCAGTTCACCGGGAAAAACCCCCAAACTTGTTTGGGTGGGGCAAAGGGATTTAAAAATCAAAAGTTTAAACCCCCCCATGGGCAAAAAAATTCAAGCTGATAACAAAATAATTTTGGGATGTTTCCCTTTAAAAGGCTCCCACCTGTCCCCAATAGGGGGGTTTGGGGGTAAATTTCCCAAAATTGGTGGAAAAACCTTTTGGGGGGAAAAACACAAAAACCTTTGGGACGTTTGGGGTTTCCGGGAAAGGGGTATAGGGCAAAAGGGCCAAAGGGTTTTGTGAAAAAAAAGTTCACAGGAATTTTGGGGGCCCGGGGGCATTTTAAAAATTTTAAATTTTTAACTCACAAACAAAAAGGGTTTTGTCTTATAAGGAAGTTTTAAATTGGAAATAACCACCCCCAAATTTTTTAAATCCAAAAGGGAACAGGTTAAATTTGGGGTCCTATTTCTTGAAATCCCCCGGGGTTCCCAAAAAAAAACCCCAGGGGGGGCCCTAAATCCCCGGAAATTTCCAAAAATCTGGATGGGGACGTTTTAAATTTTGGTTTAACACCCCAGGAAAGGGAATTCCCCAAAGAAATGGGGGCCCCCTTTAAAAAAGGGGGACGGGGGGGAAAAGAAACCCCTTAATTGGAAGAAAACATTAAAGGGGCGGAGGGAGGAGCCTTTTCCTTCAATCTTCCAAAAAAGGGGCCTTATCGGGGAACGGGTGGCCCAGTTTCAACAAACCCCCCAATGCATATTCCCCCCCGGCCCTACTTTTTGGGGTTAAAGGTTTTCCCCTAAAAAACCTGTATGCTCCCGGGATTTCCCCCTATGGGTTTATTTCTTTTTCAATTTGGCTTATTACCTTTTAATAAATAACCCCATTGGGTTAAATTTGACCCCTTTGATTTTTAAAATTTTTAGGAAAAAAATTTCTTAAAAGCCCCAGCCGGGGTGTTGGGGAGCCTTTTTGGGTTGGAACCGGGTTGGGGTAAAATTTTTGGAATGTTGTTGTTTTTTTAAATGGCCCTTTAATCCAAAAGGCCTCGGGGGGGAATTGGGGGTTGGGGGGGATGGCACCCTAAACCCACAGGTCCTCAGGGAAAAAGGGGGGGGGCCCCTTGGGGTTAGAGATCCCTTGCAAAATTTAAGGGCGGGGTCTTTTTCCCAATTGGGGAAAAGGGGGGTTTTAATCACAGGGGACTCCGCCCCTACCGGATCCCAATTTTTTGGGGTTTTAAAAAGGGGCCGGGGGCCCAAACCTCAAACTTGGCCAAGTCCAAAAACCACTAGGGATACAGGGTGGGCCAAAAATGGAGCCGGGGTAAAAGGCCTCGGGGGGGTTCTGGGCTTTTAAAGAAGGGTGAGGCTATTCACGGGGGGAGGGCCCGGGAAGTTAAAGAGCTTCCTTTTTCAGAAGCAAAGGGGGGTTAAGAAGGAGCCCCGGGCCCCTTGGGGGGTTTTCCTAAAAAAGGGGAGGGCCCAGGGGCCCGGGGCCCCGGGGGGCTTGTTTTAAATTAATTCTGGAAAGACTCTTGGAAATTGGCAAGGGGAAATTTTTTTACCTCCCCAAGGCCATTAAAAGGGGGGTTTATTTTAAAAAACCCCCAGACATTTGGGGTAAGTAGTGTGGTAGACTGGGGACTTTAGGTCTTTCAAAACTTGACCCCCCGGAAATCTGAATGAGTGAAGTAGATAGGACTGAAGGGCCTGTTCTTGGCTAATTTTTTGGATTGAAAAAATCAGCATCTTCCCCAGAAAGGGCCGAGGCCTCTTTAAGCTCGGTAATAAACTGTTTCAAAGCCTTTTGTAATCCTGACATTTTTTGCGTGTGGGGCGGGAGCAGTCAGCGGTTACCCACGGTGCAGTCTGCAAAACTAGGTTTGGTTCATGTCAATGTCGGGTTTATTGATATAGAAATTTAAAACAACAAAAGGACTGCTGTCCCAAAGGGTTTTAACAATAAAAAAGAAAAAAACAATTAACATAAATAGAAATAAAAATAAATAACAAATAAAGAAAAATTCATAATCACAATAAAGAAATTACTAAAAGGTCATGGAATGCAAGTGAATAGAAATATCTTTAATCTGTTTTTGGTGGGGCGACCCCTTTTTATGTAGCGGGGGAAAAAGAGCTTCCAAACCCGAGGCTACAAAACCCCCTGTGTATTAATTTTTGACACTCTTTTGGAGGACATAAAAGAGACAACTGACCAAAAGATCAAAGCTCTCTACATGGCTGGTGTAAAACACACAATTCAGATAAAAAGGGGCGAAACCAAAGTTTTTAAAAAGTTTTAAAAAAACTAAAAAAGGCGTTTTTTAAAAATCAATTTGAAAACTGACAGGCAGCAGCCGGTGAAAAGAAAAGATTGGAAACAGAATAAACCCTTTCTTACCCAACCAGAAAGTAGTCAGCATTGGGACCAAAAATAACCGGGTTTTAAAATTTTTCAAAAATCCCAGAATACAGCGATTTCGTAAAAAAAGGGAGAAAGATAAAAGCACGGTAGCTTTCTCAACCCTAGAAGATAAAAAGGCGTCTTACCAAAAAAGGAAGTTGGAAAAAAAAACTCTTAATTTTAAGAAATAATCTTTTCTCAAAAACAGGTTCTGTAAAAAAATAAAACAAGATTGTGGATTTGGGGTTTTTGTAAAAGAAAGAAGACCCGGGGAAGCCCAAGACCAATTGGGTTTTAGCGGGTGGACCCACTATAAGCCCCCTCTGTTTTATTTTGATTCAGATTAAGAAAAATTATTAGCCATCCAGGATCTTGATCAGGGGGCAGTTTTACGTGACTCTTTTTGCAGAGTTGGGAAGGGAATATAAACCTAAATATCATCAGCATAGCAGTAAAAAGAAATTTTAAAATTTTCCCCTAAAAATTAGGCCCCAAAGGGGGAAGGTATATAAAAAAATAAAACAGGAGCAAAATGGATCCCTGAGGAACACCACATTTAAGAGGAGCAGGGGCAAAAAAGAGAATTTAAAGTCACTAAAAAGAGTGTCTACCAGTTAAAATATGACCTGAACCAGTTAAAAACCCCCTTTACCCTTTAAGGCCCCAAAAAAGAGGGTTTTCCAAAAACAAAGGGCAATATCCCCCTGATTGGTCAATAATTAAAAAAGGGGGGGAACAATTAAACCTAAAAGAACTTTAATTTTGGGCCCCCACCTGGGTCAGTAAAAAAGAGATATCATTGAATACTTTAGGGGGGCCCGTCTCAACCCTTTAATAAGCCAAAAAGGGGGGTTTGGGTGGGTCTCAAATAAATTATGGAGTTAAGGTGTTTGACCAATTGTTTTATAAATGATTCTTTCAAATTTTTTAAAAGGGGGTAGCGGGGGGGAAATCAGAAAAAAATTGGCTAAAACCCCAGGATCTAATTCTCCCTTTTTTTAGACGGGGACCCAAAAGACTTTTAAAAAAATGAGAACAACCCCTCATTAATAGAACCATTGAGAATGGGGGTAAAGGTGGACCCAAAACATAAAGGGGTTTTCCCTCGAGGGCTTTAATTTTAAACATCAAAGAGGACTGGGGAAAACTGGTTTAAGGGTGCCCAATGGTACTTTAACTGTAAAAAGGAGACAAGATAAAAAGATTCCAGATTTTTCCCGAGCAACAGTAGGAAGTTCATAGCCATTTGGGAAAAAAAACCACATGGTTTTAAATAAATTTTACTGACAAAAGAATAAAAAGAAATTTTGCTCACAGGGAACGAACGGGGTTTTTTTAATCCGCCCGGGGAATGAGGGTGAATGGCTTCATTAATTAAATTAAAAAAGATTTTAGTATTCTTAGAAGGGCGGGATACTAAATCAGGGGTATGTTTAGCTTTCTTAACTGCAACCTAAGTTGAAAAAGAAGTCTAAAATTTTTAAAACAATCAGTCCATTTTTTTCCAACAAATTCCTTGATTGAAAAACCCCCGTCTTTTAAACCTTTTTAGCCGGGGGCAGGTCTTCCCTTTTTAAAAGGTACCCTGAGCAGAGCAATTGAGTCAAAAACGTTTTCGAAAATTAAATTCAAAAAGCGGATCATCAATACCATCATTTGAACATGAACATAAAAGAATAGGGTTTTTAAAAATCGGATATAATAGAAAATTAAAAGTGAAAAAAAGCGGGGATACAACTAGTATAAAAAGCGTAAACAGTAATATTAAAATTTCCATCATTATAAAAAAGTGATCAGTAAAAACACCCACATAAATCAATATTAAACGGGAAATATCCGTGAAGGGCGAGATCAAGGTGTGACCGAGAGAGTGGTTGGGTATTAATATCCATCTAAAAAATCCATTACCCAAATTCTATACCCTAACCGGGTCACAGGGTCTCCAGAGCCAACCCCAACAAACCCGGGGTCAAAGCGGGGAAAAAAACCCGGGCAGAGGGCCACCCCACCGCGGGAATATAAACACACACACACACACACACACACCCTAAAACACACTAGGAACAATTTAGAATCCCAATGCCCCAAACCCCATGTCTCTGGCTGTGGGAGGAAAAACCAAGGTCCTGGGGGAAACCCCCCAAAAACAAAAAGGAAGTGAGCCCCCAAAACTGTAAAACCGAAAAAACTCCCCCTCCCACCCGTGCCCCCCAACCCTTTATGCTGGATAAAATCAAATGGGGTCAATAGTGATAAAAATTGGGAAACCCAAAAGGGTTTAATTGAAACAAAGTGTATTTTAAAATCACCAAAAAAAATATTTTTATCATGGAAGGGGTCTTATCAGTCGGAGATAAAGAGAATTCAAAAATAAAGATATAAAATTTAATTGGGAAAGGTCTATAAACCCGGCAAACAAAGAAGGGGAGCTGCACCATTTTAAAAATTTTAAACTACTAAACCCCCCCTTTAAAGGCCCCGACACCGGTTGCTGGGGGCACAAAACAAAACAAAAAAGCATAAATAGCACGTTTTTAAAAAAATAAATTACCACTTTCCCTTAAATTAAACTGTTACAGATGTAAAAGGTTCGGCTTTTTTTTCTTTAAATGTTTTAAAAGAGTCTTCCCAAAATTTGGGAAAATTGACATTTTTTGGGGAAGACCCCTGCCAACACTTTAAAAAGAAACCCCTCCAAAAAAGAATGTCATTGAAGTGTGGCTGTGATGACACTAATAAAACTCAGTACGGCCACAACATTTACTTAACTAAAAGGGTTTTAAACTCATTCTGGTTCTTTCCCTTACTTCTACCCTTTGGGTTTAGGCCGCCATACCATAAAAGGGGAAGCCCCGTTGAATGTCAAAAGGGGTTTTGCAATCCATGAGGATGTTTAACTCCATACTGGGGAAAGTGTCCGGGGAAAACTGGCAAAACAATTCTTTTACGAGTTGGGAAAAACACAGAAATTCTAAAAATTCACTCTCAAACTGTTAATCTGTCTGGTGGTACCTTTTGGCCGGCCAAAAAAAGAAAAGGGTTCATTTGCAATGTGCTGCTGCTTTGTCTCCTCACGGCTCCTCCTGCTTTCTTTTTGTCTTTGCTGTTAAAAGGCCCAAAGCGTTTGTTTAAAAAGGGTTTGCTTGTCTTAAAAACCCAACTTTTATAAATTTTGTACATTTTTTTATTTTTCCCTTAAATTTTCATTCATTTATAAGTTATATTTACTTCTTTTACTCTTCAAAACTTTTTTTAAAGCCTAAAAACCAAACATTTTCACCTTAAAATAAAAGTATTTTCAAGGGAAGCTTATCCCTGCTGTTTTGTAGGCGACTTTAAGGTAAATCTGTTTTATAATGTGGCTACTTAGGAGGAGATTTGAGAAATCTATTTTTTAAAATTATTTACAGCTTTTAAATGGGTTTTAAATTGCTAAAGTTGCCCTTTGGGGAAGCCCAGCCGGGGCCCTTCAGTTATGAAAAAAAAAAATCCCACCCAAAAAAAAAAGCGGGAAAATTGGGGGGAAAGGAAACCTCATCTGGTTTCAAGATAGCAGCCATCCGGGAAACTGCTAACACACTCCCTGGCCACTTTATTGGGAACCTTGCCCCAGCTGCTTCTTAACACAAATATCTAATCAGCCAATCACATTAGCAACCCCAATGCATTTAGAGGCGTGTAGACATGTTCAAGGCGAGCTGCGGGGATTAAAAACCGGGGAAGGGGAAAACTGGGGGACTTTGGATTTCCCCTGGTTGGCAGTGCCAGGCAGGCTGCTCAAAAGTATTTCAGAAGCTGCTGGGTTTTTTCCAAAACCATCCCCAAAGGGTTTAAAGAAGGTCAAAAAAGGGGGAAAATGTCAGTGAGCAGCAGTTCTCTGGGTAAAAAAAGCCTTTTGATGCCAGGTTAGAGGGAGAAAAATTTTTTGGTCTGGGGCTGGGGAAAGGCAAAAACAACTAAAAAAAAATCTCGTTACAAGTGGCGAAAGGAAGAACATCTCCCCAACACACAACATTGTGGGTCCTTTGCCTTGTATAAATGGTTCAGGCTGGTGCTGCTGGTGGGTGATATTTTCTTGGCACACATTGGCCCCTTTTGGGGTACCAGCTTGTCCCACTCAAATGCCACAGCCTCCCCGGTACTGCGGGTTTCTACCCCTTTTATGACCCAAGTACCGTTTTCCCGATAACTCCCATGTCACAAAGCTAAATCACCCCAAACTGGTTTTGGGCATGAAAATTTGGGGTACACGGGGCTCAAATGGCCACCACAGCCCCAAATCTCAATCCAAGAGACATTATTTGGATGGGTGGATAAAATTACATCATGACAAATGGGCAGCAAAGCTGATGTTTTTCCCAACATGGATGAAAACCCGGGGGCCCGTTACAAAGCGCCTTTTGGGAATCTTTTGCCAGTACTGAAGGAAAAAGGGGCCCAAACCCAGTACTAGAAAAGGTGCCCCTAATAAAGTGGCCAGTGGTGTACATCAAAGCTAGTTTTATGAAGATGGTGAAAATGCAAAATAAATAAAAAAAAATTGGGATGAAACAAAATTGAAAAAAAATATTCAAAAAAAAAGGGCATCATCAGACATAAAGAAAAACCCACAGTGGTGGCTTACACTTGACAGGAAAAGGAAAAGGAAGGGCGGTGTGCAAATTTTAAGAGGTACTGTAATGGGGCCCAAAAGTACAAAGGAACTCCCAAACACAGTCTTTTCCCGGTTTGGTTTTATCCCCACCAGACAGAGGGCTTCAATAGGTGTGCTAAAAAGGCCCTTTTGGGTTTTTGTTTCTTCTACTGCATTTTTTTGGCTGGTTTATGTTTTCTCGATATTTTTGTGTGTAATGGCGCCATCTTATTTGGCTTTCTGCTACAGGCGTGCAAATCAGGGGTTTGGGCCCCAAAAACAACGTCAAGGGGGCTGAAACAACGGGCCCTGTTTCTACACCCCCCAGCATATTGGATTTTAAAACTTTGAGAAACAGGAAATGAAAAAACCCCGGGCTGAAGGGCCCAGGATAGTTCCTGCCTGCCCCGTCACTTCTTCCCGTTTTTTTTGGCCTGACTGACAAAATTTTCCCCCAAGTCAGTACTTTCTTTTCTTTCCCTTTTGGACCCTACTGCTGTTTGAACCCCTGCACTTGGACTTGTATTTTCCATCTTCTCCAGGTTTTGGAACTTTGGAGACCCGCCTGCTGGGGGGCCTCTCATGATCCTTTTTCATTTAAAGGCTTTTAGCACAAAAAGGGGGGCCAAATAGAGATTTCTCTTCATAAATGAAACACCCAGCAGCCCAATAAAGTAAAAGGGGCCTGTTTACGATAGACAAGTTAGAAATAAAAAGGTAGGCGGGAAAAACCCAAATCCACCAAAGTACTGATGGAAAAAAAAAGGACAAAAAATAATAAGGGAAAAGGGGGCCTCAAAATATCACGCCAATGAAGGCAACATGAACAAGAAGAAGTATACCTTGTTTCAAACTTTGGGAAAATATATATAAATAAAAAAAATCATTAAAAGGGCTTTTATATATACAAAAGTAAACTACCAATGTAAAGTGATAAACCCAAACCCAAAAAAAAATGGGGAAAAAAGACTATTAGAAATGAATTAAAAAAAAAACCCAAAAAAATCATAAAAAATTAATAATAAAGGCAATTTATAAAAAAAAATCAAATGTGTCCCTTTTTTAAAAGCACACAAAATTATTAACACACCATCTTTTATATAATTTCCCAAGGCAAGACAACCCTGGAAAACAACCGAAGAAAGGTTACTAAACTGCCGACCCTGAGACACCTTTAGGGGGGAAGGAACCCGGCCCCCAACTCCAACCATTGGATCGACGACCCTTTTAGGGCCACGCCCACCCTTTGGTTTCTGACACAGAAAAAATGGCGTCATTATTTCGTCTGTCTGGAAACCCCATCAGTCAAGGGCAGGTTAATGTCATGGACCTCCCAGGTCGTTGATTTTTCATAGAGGCATTTTTTCTGGGGGTAATGTGCCAAAGCAAACGTGGAAGCGGGTTTCGAGGGGGATCCCCTGGGGTCATTAAAACATTCCCTTTAAAAACTGAGGTTAAAACACAATGGTGACAGTCTTTAAAAAAAGAGGTTTTTAAATTCCGACCCCGACCCGGGTGCAGCATAACAAAGTGTTTTACCCCCTACAACCCCGAATTGGATCCCCGCAAATATCTCTTCTTAAATGCTCCTGCACTTTTACACACCCTCCCCCCCCGCCCCGGGGGGGTTTTTTTTTAGTTGTTCCCTGCATTGTTAAATTTTCCTTTTTTTTGCTGATTTTTAATTTTCGTTTTTAAATGTTTTTTCTCCTGTTAAAAAGGTATTAAAAACCGGGCCCGATTATGCGGTTTTAGCCGGTTTGGGTGTTTCATTTATTTTCTTGGAAACGCTTTTTTTCCAAAGCAACACAAAGAGGAAACAAATCAAGTAATTTTAACCTCTTTTCCGAAGTTCAAACGGAAAAAAAAAGCATCAAAATCAGGGAGTGGGAAAAAAGTTTTTCAAAAAACCTAAAAATGGGAGCAGTTTCCCCAAGCAATTCCAATTTGGGGGGAGGTCCAAAAGGGGAACATGTGGACAAATCAGGGGGGTTTTTGTCACAAGTGCAACGGGCATTTTTATTTTGTTTTGGCCACTGCATATTTAAATTAAAAGTCCACTTCGGTTTATTATTATTATTATATTGCTAAATCATAAGGATACCTTGCTGTAAAGAAGAACAAGCGTAAAGGCTGTCAAGATAAAGGGGCCAATTCTTAAGCGTCCACACAAAAATGTACCAACGGTCTTGTAAAAGGGGGGCTTGTTTTTTCTCCTTGAAACAAACTTGGAAATTGAGAAGTAGCTTATCAGAACTTTCGATTAAAAAAAAAGAAAAAAGAGAAACTAAGAAAAAAAATAACCTAAAGACGGGCAGGGGTTCCTCTAACAATAAACAGACCCCCCAAAATACATTCTACATACAAGTTTGAGGGCTAAGAAAAAACCGATCGTTTGTGTCATTTTTTCTAAAAATTTACAAAACACATGGGGACGAACCCTTTTTAAAAGGCTCCGTGTTTTTGTATATTCATGTTGAAAGGGAAACATATGCCCAAAGGTGGGGAGGACTTGTAAAGGGCCCCATTTCCCCCGTGGCAACAAAGTTAGCGATGTGAAACACCAATCTCCATCTAAACGTCTTCTTGAAACCCCTTGGTGGCGCCCTTTTGGTTTCTGTTGGGAAAAAAGAAAAGTCCCTTTTAAAACATTCCTTTTTGGCCTTTCTGGTGTATTTTACCAAGGAGGGGCCCGGGGTTTTCTCAGGATCCTGCTTTTTTAATCTTTATTTCCTTTGAAAAAATTGGGGATTGATGATGTGGTATGATGGGAAAACCCAACCTGAATGATATTCAGTAGGTAAAAAAAAAGTTAGTTGTTAAAATGCTTTCCCAAAACCCGTTACTGACTGTTTGAACAGTTTAAAAAATCCCTTTTTTTGATTCCTCCCCGCACCCCGTCCAAAAAGTGGGCTAAAAACAGGAACATCATTGGCCTTTTTCTGTGGTAAAATATATTTTACACTCTAATTCCAGACATTAAAAAGTTTAAAAAAAACCACATGCCAAAAAGGGTCAAAAAAAAGAAATCAATAAAAATTTTTCCCGAAAATTTGGGCCAATCATTTGAACCTAATTTGTTAGTTAAAACAACTTGTAGGGGGTGGGCCCCTAAGTCAATATTGTTCCCCAAAATCGTGAAACCCAAAGGACTTTGCAGGCATAAATTTGCATCTTTCCCCAACCCCGGGGCCAAAACAGGCACTGCCGGTGGGCGGTGGGGGGTTAAAGTTTAAATGGGACTTTTTCTCGGTACTCACCCCCTGTCTGCTGGTTTGCCCCGGCACGGGTTTGGGCCGGGTATAAACATCCCGTGTACTGCTGGAACCCCTTCTGTAAAATCCATGATGGTCAGTTGCGGGTCACCTGCTCATTTTTTGCACAGGGCGACACTTTTTGACAGGCATGGGGGGGAAGGAATAAAGGGTGGGCAAAAAATCCCCACCTAACAAAAAAATAAGCATAATGGCGTTTTCGAATACCCAAAACCCCTGCGCAATACAAATAAAAAACAAACATTTAAAAAAAAGGAAAATTTTAAAAAACCCCAAAAACCTATTCAAAAGAAAAAAAGGGGTTTTAAAATCCGGGTATAAAAACAGAACATGAGGGTTTTATGACGTTGAGGGGACACTTTAGGGCCAATTGCCCCACAGTGGGTTTATCTGCATTGGGGAAAAGGGTAATAGCGGGGAATCAGAAAAATGAAGTGGGGGCGTGGGGCCCGGGGGAAATTAAAAAAAAAATTTCCCCTGGGGGCCCGGGCCACCAAAGTCCCTAAAAAACTAAAAGGGGGGTTTATATTGAATACGGAAGGGGGCCAAAGCCTTGGGGGTTTTAAAATGTGTAAAAAAAGTCCTGCAACTGAATTTTATACATTTTGAAACTGAAAACCCCCGTAAGGGGTACCAAACAATTCATTTAACGGGCAAGTCCGGGGCGACAAAAGGGGGAATAAAGTCTCAGTAGGAGTTCAGGCAGCAATGGACACAGCCGAAATCTGCAAAATGAAAAAAACAGCCTTGGTTTAAAAACGATATGAGGATTAAAAGGGCGGAAAATCAAGAACAGCCCCGTTTTTAACCTGTGGCAATGGAGAATTTACTGAGAAAATTTTCTGTTTTCTTTGGGGGGAAAAAGCGCCCTAATTAAAACCTCAATTTTATCATTATTTAGTCTGGGTTTTTAAACCAGGGCCGGGAATTAAAAGTAGAAAAAAGGGAAACAGGAGGAGGGCCCTGATGGCATAAGCCCCGTGTGAAATAAATCAAATAGTCAGTAGACCATGCCCTCCCAATAATGGCACCCAGAAAAAACACATCAATGAGGGGGGCTAAAACCCTTTGCTGTTTACTTTCTTTTTTAAACTTTGGGCCCCTCTCCCTTGGGTTTTTCTTTTTTCTTCTTTATTTAGGTTAACAAACCCCCTTCATTTTTCTTTTTCCTTTCGCCTGTTGCTTTGGGTGTGGGCATCCCCTAATTAAAACTACATCAAAAAAGGGTATAAACTGCCCCCCCTGCAACCTCAGTAAACACAATTAAAAACGAAATTACTTCAATTATCAAAAAAATTTAAAAAGTGAATGGAAAAAATTGTGACTTCAGTATACACAACGGGAGCTTTTCTGACAACCAAAAAATTAAGGGGTTTATTTGGGAAGTCAGGAGATAAAAGGCCCAAATGCTCTCCTTTGTCCCCTCCTGTCTTGTAGCTTTTTTATTGCACTTCAGTTGGGAAAGGCAATGGATAGAAGGGAACTCAGCAGTCATAAAAAAATATCAAATCATCCCCCCATTCTTTTTAAAACTTAGCCAAAATGGGTTTTTCTATATAAGGGGGTCTACCAATTAAAAATTTAAAAAACCTACAGGAGCCAAAGGGGGGAACTGGAAAATAGATTAACCAACACACAGTCAGGAAAAAAACAAAAAAGGGGCATCTCAATAAATGGGAAAATCATGAAAAGTTTATTTACTTCAGTAATTCAGTTCCAAAAAATAAATTTTTTCTACAGATTCATTACACACACAGTGATATATTTCAAAACTTTTTTTTCTTTACATTTTGCTTTTATTAGGGCTTACAGGTGTGAAAAATCAAAACCAATTTTCTTAGAAAATTAGAATATGACATAAGACTAATAAAAAAAGGAAAAAACAGAAATGTTTGGGCCCACTGAAAAGTATGTCCATGTATGCACTCAAAACTGGCGGGGCTCCTTTCATAATTTACTGCATCAACTGGCCTTTGGGATAGGTGATAAACCTGTGGAAATCCCGGTGTTATGGGCCTTTTTGGGTGGCCGGCCTTCAACTGTCTGCATTTCCTATTTTTGTCTCTCATCCCTCTTCCCCCTTAAATTCCCCCATAGATTCTTATTTGGGGTTTTGGTCAGGTGAGTTTGCTGGCCAATCAAATTTCAGTGTTACCCTGGTCATTAAACCAGGGATTGGGGACCGGGAGCGTGTCAGCAGAAGGAAAAAGCTTTTAAGTGCTCTAAAATTCCTGTTAGATGGGTGCCGGCTTTGGACTTGATAAAACAAATGGAAACCGAAACCCGCAGAGGACATGGCTCCCAAATCATCCCGTTTACTGTGGAAACTTTACACTGGACCCTCAAACGCTTGGATTCTGTGGGCCCTCCATCTTCCCCCACACCCGGGACTCAATTTCCAAATGAAAGCAAACTTGATTTCATCTAAAAAATGGACTTTGTCAGTCCAGTCCTATTTCCCCTTTGCTCAGGTAAAAGGGGCTTCTGAATTTTTGTCTGGTTTTAGGGTGGCTTGACACAAGGAATCGGGGGTTTAATTGTAGCCCCTGTCCCCATACACCTTTTTTGTGTGTGTGTGTATGGTGGCTCTTGAAGCCTATTCCGCATGATCCCTCCCCTTTTGGGAAACTCCCCCCACAATCCCCTCAAAGGGTCGGTTGCCCCTTTTTTTGTGAAACCTTTGTCTTGGGCACCTCTTTTCCCTTCCCCTCAACTGTCCATTAATATGCTTGGTTTCAGAACTCTGTTTAAAACCAGCTTCTTTAGAATGACCTTTAAAAGAAAAAACCTCCTTGTGGAAGGTTTTCAATGGGTCTTCTGGACCCCAAATGCCCAGGGCAACAGTTGGGTTGTGTGGCCTACTGGGGGCAGACTGGGGACCATTTAAAAAGGGTCAAAGGGCACCATTAAAAGGTTTTTGGGGTTTAAAAAGCTTTAGACACCAGGGTCTCCCCTTTAACCCACAAATATTCTAATTTTTGAAATGAAGTTTGGGGTTTTTATTGGGTTTTAAGCCCTCATCCCAAAAAAAGTATTTAAGTCCCATCCTCTGCCCTCGTAATTTTATATCATACATAAATTTCACTTTCAAATTGAATTACTGAAATAAATGAACTTGATTTATATTCTAATTTTTGAGCTGTAATACAAAATCTAAAACTGAATGGGACACATCACCAATCTTGCTGGCCACAGGTGACAGTATCTACATGGTCAACTTCCCCCTGCGATCTGAAAACAGTTCCCCCAGACAGGCGTCAGCTGTGCCCCCCGGCTCTGCTGTGGCGACATACAAACCCCTGAAAATGCGGCCCCGGGAGAAGTCACCTTGTGGGAGTTCAGATATGAAAACCTTTTTCTGCCCCCTTTTAACTGGGGGGCTATTTTCCAAACGGGTCCTCTCCATTGATACGAGAACGGAAAAACCTTCAGATTTTCCCCAAATGTCTTTAAGGACTCTTCAAACGTTCAAAAAAATAAATTTACAGTGATGGCAATAAGGAAATCGGGCTGGGAAAAAAAAAGACACAAACAAAATCAACGAGAGAAAGAGCGTGGGGTTTAAAATTCAAAATAGGGCAAAACTGGACAAAAGAAAATGGATGGGGTAGAGGGGCCCAAAAACAAAAATACCAAAGATGAAAAAAACAAAGGGGAGTCCTCCTCTTTCCTTAAAACCCTAAAATACAAAAAAAAAAGGCCCCCCTGAACTAAAAGAATATCTTTTTTTACAAAAAAAAACCCCTGCTGACAAGGGCTTTTAAAAATTTTTTGTTTAATTTCAATAATTTCTTGCTAATCATTTCTACATTACTTGTTTTATTTTAATAAGCTCTCAAGGGTGATGTCATTTTTTCCACAATTTTTTGAGCCCATTTTTCCATTTTTGTCATCATTTTTTTGATGTTTATGATGTGCCATCGGGGTGACTCTGTGATTTTCTTGATCCCTGGGTAATTTAAAAAGTGGGCCCGTTTAAAGCCAGCTTTTTGGGCATTTCTGGATATAAAAAAGGGATTTATGGGCCCCGTTTTTGGCGGGGTCACATTTAAAAATGATTGGCTTTTTGATTTTTGGGCCCCTCATCCCCTTTAGGGATAAATGCCCCGACCTTTCTTCTAAATCTCTGCCCGGCTGTAGAACACAAGTCTAGGACTTTTCTTTGTAATTATTTTCCTTTTTATTCCCCAATGCCCAAAATTTTTTCCAGTAATTTTTGTTTAAAGGGTGCTTTTCTCTGTTTACAACCTTTCAAAGGGGTAAAATTTTTAAATGGAAACGCTTAAAATATGCATTAAAGGCGGGTTGGGGAAAAAACAACGGATTTTTGGGGAAAGGGGAAAATTAAAACAGAAGGAAAAATTTATAAAATGACTGGGATTGCCATCACCTTTTTTAAAAACTCTGGGGGCAGCAGTAAATTTTGAATCAGGGACACAAGAAAAAGGAAAAAAATAAATTTCAGCAGTCAAAGGGGGAATGAGGAAAAAGTTGGACAAAACTTTAACAAAAAAACGAAAAGGGCAGAAGAAATGAATTAGATTTGGGTCATTTTGATGTGGAGAACTCTAAAAAAAAATAAATAAGTCAATCACCAAGAGGATTTAAAATTCCATTTACCCTCATAATATTGAAGAAAAATAAGCAGATGTAACCCAAATGATGCCATATTTTTTATGTGATATCTTAAAAAAATGAATTTAAAATGGCCGGGGTGCTCAAAAATCACGCCAGTCCAAAAGGTTAAGTCTTCAAGACATTTTTCAACACATTTTCTGAGCCAGTCGTCCCGTCCCCGGGATGGGTTCAAGTAGACCACCATCAAAACCAATTTCGAAGAAACCCCCAGCGACATGTTGAATGACTACCGACCAGTTTACCCGCCAATCATCATGAACTTCTTAAAAGGTTATCAAAAGTTTCCCTAAGACGAATCTCCCTCCTTTCCCTTTACCCTCTTCAGTTTTCCCCCTCAAACAGGTCAATAAGGGGATGCCATATGTCCCGCCCCTTTACCTCTCCTGAAAATTTTTCATTTTAAAAAAAACATTAGGGGTGCCATTCATAGACTTTCCCCCTCAACACAATTTTCCCCCAAAAACTGGTTGTAAAACTGAGCCCGGTTGGGCCTGAACACCACCCTCTGGTTTGGGTCCCCGGACTTCTTGGGTAGAGTCCCCCGTCAGTTGGATGGGCTGCAACACTTCCAGCATCATCCCCACAAGGGGCCCCAGGGCTGTGTGCAGTCCCCTGTTCTTCATCCTGCTGACTTCCCCACTGCACAGCCCCCCAAAAAACCACATCATCATGTTTGCGGATAAAGATGGTGCTGGGGCTGATAAGCAGAGATGATGAAACAGCGTTCAGAGATAAGGGGGAAGCTTTCCCCTTTTTTTTGTGAAACAACAATCCTCTCCTTTTCCCGAGACAAAAAAAGATAATTTGGACTTCCCCAAAAAAACACGCCCCCCCATCCCCCTCAGCATCAATGGTTTAGATGTTGGAAATGTTAAGGGTACCAAGTTCCGGGGTGCACCCAAAAATTTTCGTGGGCCTTTAAAACCCCTCACACTAATCAAGAGCCCCCGCAGAGACTACACTTCCCGAAGGGGGCTTAAGTGAGAAAATCTTCCCCCTCCTCCCCTGTCCTACAGAGGCACCATTGAGAGTTTTCCCGACCAGCTGGAAACCCCGACTAGCCCTTTGGAACTTCTGAAAAATCTGACCGCAAAAACCCTGCAAAAAGGGTAGTTAAGACAGCAAAAGAACATTGGGGTCCTCTCCCTTCACCCGGGGCATATTTTCAAATGCATGTCCCTAAGGCCTTTAAGCATTGTGGGAATCTTAAACCCCTCCATGGACTTTTTCACTTCTGCCCCTCCAAAAAAGAAATGCTGCAGCATCGACCAGATCTCCAGGCTGCAGGAGGGTTTTACCCAAGCTGTCAGATTTAACACCATTACCCCGGAAAACCCCTGAAAAAAACCAAAATTTTTCCCGAAAGGCGAGTTTGGATAGAAAAAAACTGAAAATTTTCGACCTTGGGAAAAATTTTAAATGCCTTTTACATTCTTTGAAACATTCCCGACCTGTCACTGTTTTTCCGTCTTAAACAATATTATCATACACTGATCATTTCTGTATTATCAATATCTAATTTTTTATTATAAGCATATTTATTGACTTATTTTCTAGATTACAATAACCCTACATTTTAATCTTGTCTCTCTTTTTGTCTTGGTCTTTGTTTTAATTTAAATTTTTATTTTAATTTTTTAAACCCGCCTTCAAGCTTTACCGTGGACCCCAGGCTTTCCCAAATTTGTCGGATGACAATAAAGTTGCTTTAACTTTTTTGACTTTGAGATGGCACCCTTTTGTCAGGCCCGCAGAACTGGATCCTTACCCCAAAGGGGGTTTCCCAAAAGTATGGAAGGACAAGGGAAAACAATGTATTTGGGACACAAAGGGGGGCAACTTTTCTAGTTTAAAAATTCCCAAATTTTAGGGCCCTCCTGGGTGCTGTAGTCCCCGTTTGGGAGCACAATCCCCGCCCCCGGAACAGAAATTTGGCCCCCAAGTGAAGGAGGTCCGGGTGCAGGTGGGGAGCGGGCCCTTTCCGATCCATTTAAAAAGCCCACAGTTAATAGAAAAAGAAGGGGGAAGAGCTGCTGTATAGTTTTTTTTCCCCAAACGAAAAGGGCTGAAAAAGGGTTTTCCATTTTTGAACAATGGAAAACAGACCCAGGTATGGGCTCACGAATAAAAAAACTCCAGTATATTTAAAGAAACTTTAGATTCATTAAAAAAATAATGGGATTACGTTATATATTTTAAAAAAGCGAGTCCAAGTGTTTCTGTTTTCCTCATTACTGGCCTTTTCCTATTTTAAAGGAAAATCATTTTTTAAACCCCTTGTTTATTTTTTTTAATATTTAAAATTTTTAATCTTATTTAAATTTTTCCTTTTTTAGGGTGTTATGTAGAGAAACTGCAATTTGGTTACAATATAGAAAATATTTATGTTTATAAAAAAGTCATTAACATGTTAAATATTTTATTAACTTGATTTTTTGTAGTTTAAATTGGGTTATTTAAAAAAAGCACTTTTGCCAAAAAAGGTTTAAAAATTATTTTTCGATTTAACCGTCCTTTCCCCCCATAAAGGAGAGGGTTAAAAAATTTGGGGTTTCCCCCCCATTAAATTTAAATGTTTTGTGCCCCCTTTTTAAAACCCGAACCCCCCACAAACCGGGTTTCAAGGGGGATTTGGAATTTTAAAATGGCCCCAAAAGTGGGGTGTGGGGGTGTTTTTATGCCGGAGTGGGGGTTTTCACCCCCTATTGGACCTTTGATGTTCTGGGGAACTGGAACCCCTTTTTTTTTACGGGGGGAAAAAGGTGGGGGCCTTTTTTTGTTGTTTTCCAAGGTTTTTTCTTATTTACAGAATTTTAAAAGGGAAGGGTTGGAAACCCAAGCCAGAAAATTCCAAAAAATTGTTTTGTTTTAAAAAAAACAAGGCCAAAAGGTTTTTTGTTGTTGGTATTTTTTAAATTTTTTTTGAAATTTTTTTTTTGTAGAGGGGCTCCCTATGGGTTTGTGCCCCAAATGGGCAAAAACGTTGCCCAGATTATTTTGTTTGGGAGGCCCTTTTGGTGAAAAACCCGAATTGGTAAAAGGGTTGGGTTTTATTTTGGTTTGGGGTTTTTGGGCCCTTCCCCTCCGACAGGACCTTAAATTCGGGAATTTAAAGTTGATTTAAATTTTTTAATTTTTCTTTATTTTCTTTTTTTAATTTGTAAAGGGCCATTTTTGGGCTCTGTTTTATTAAAAGGCCCCTTAGAAATTTTAAAAGGTTTTTGTTCAATTTTGGGTTTTTTTTTTTTAAAAGGATTTAAAAGGAGGTTTAAAATTTTTTGATTTTTAATTTTTTACCCTTCTAAAATTTTTTTTGGGTTTTGTTTATTTTTTCAATTTGGGGAAATAAGATTTTTTCCGCCTTACCTTTTTCCATATGGTTGGTTTTTGGAAAGGTTAGAAAGCCTTCCTTTTAAAATCCAATAAATTAAATTTATGTTTATTAAAGGTTTCATAAATTTTTTTTTGTTTCATTTTAAATTTTTTTTCCCAAGGACCTTTGTAGTTCTCTTTTTAAAAACCCCGGCCCCCCTTTTAAAGGGGTTAACAGTTTTTTTCTTGAGGAATTTAAAAGGAAAAAATTTGGAATTTTTCCCCTAAATTTTTTAAATTTTAAATTTTTTAAATTTATTTTTTTTTTTAGCAAAAAAACCCTATGGTTTTATTCAAAAAAGACCCCAAATTTGTAAAATGTTGTTTTTAATTTTTTAAATTTTTTCTTTAAATCCTTTTAAAAAATGGCCCGCTCACCTTTTGGGTGAAGCCCGTTTTAAAAGGCCCCTTTAAATGGGCCAAAAACCAAAAAAAAAGGGTAAGAAATTTTAAAACCAAAATTTTTTATTTCCCTTTTCTTTGGCTCTTTTTCCCTTTTCCTTAAAAGGGAAAAATTAAAATTTTCTTTTTTTTCAGGTTTTAAATTTATTACCCTTGGCCGAAAACGGTAAAAAACGTTTTTAAATTTAAAGGAAAAAAAAATTTGGGTTCCAAAAAAGGCAAATCACATTTTTGAGGTTTATTTTTTTTTCTTTTTAAAACCGGGAATAATTTTTTTTCTTTTTTTTTAGACAGGGCATTAAAAGGAAAACAGGTAAAGACCACCCCACTTTTTTAAAACATTTGAAATACATTACGTGCTGTGTTAATAATACTGTATGGTAAGAAACATTGAAGACTTGTAGAGTCTGTGATCGAAAGCAGTAATGTTAATAATGTAGAACAAATTAAATATACTGTAAATTATTTTTTTTACTTTCCTTACATTCCTTGTAAATGTGGAGGAAAAGGCTATAAGCTTTATGATGACCATTTAAAGAATTTTTTCTCTATCTTTTCTTATTTTTTTTAATAAAACGTATTACAGCAACACAGAATTCTTCAGCATCTTACGGAGGGCAGAGAAGTGGTGTGCTGAGAACATTTCTGTGTTCAGGGGGCACGTCTCACTCTCTCATTACTGTCAATGGACAAAGACGACATTGAGGAGGCCCTTTAGAAATTTGATTTCTATCTGAATTTACAGAAGAGGAGAGGGAATATGTCCTTAGACCCTTCATCATCCTTTATTTCACATATGGAAGACATACATCTGTTTTTAGATAACGTGAGAGGAAAAAGGAAAATAACTGTTTTGTGAGAAAATGTAACAAACAAATGTCCCTCATTGTTCAGTTACAACCTACAATTCTTGTTCTATATTTTATATAACAACAACAACAACAACATTTATTTCTATAGCACATTTTCATACAAACAGAAGCTCAAAGTGCTTTACATATTAAAGAATAGAAAAATGAAAGACACAATTATAAAACAAAATAAATCAACATTAATTAACATCGAATAAGAGTAAGGTTCAATGGCCAGGGGGGACAGAAAAAGAAAAAACTCCAGACGGCTGGAGAAAAAATAAAATCTGTAGGGATTCCAGACCATGAGACCACCCAGTCCCCTCTGGGCATTCTACCTAACAGAAATGAAACAGTCCTCTTTGGATTTAGGATTCTCACGGAAGGGCTTGATGATGATGATGGTCACGTAGACTTCTGCCTTTTAATCTGTCCATCATTGTTTGAGTATCATTAAGCTTTGAGTAGGTGGAGGTGGCGCAGGCCACCACCACAAAGAAACCGGAAAAAGAAACAGAAGAGAGAGTAGGAGTCAGTACCGATTTTAGAGCTACCATGAATAGTTATTTTGAGGAGATTGAACATATAGAGTATCAGGATTAAGTTAAATTACGATTAAAATGAAGTTATAAAAAGGCCATATTAAAGTAATGTGTTTTCAGCAGTGTTTTAAAGTGCTCTACTGTATCAGCCTGGCGAATTCCTATTGGCAGGCTATTCCATGTTTTAGGTGCATAGCAGCAGAAGGCCGCCTCACCACTTCTTTTAAGTTTTGTTCTTGGAATTCTAAGGAGACACTCATTTGAGGATCTGAGGTTACGATTTGGAATATAAGGTGTCAGACATTCCGATATATAAGATGGAGCGAGATTATTTAAGGCTTTATAAACCATAAGCAGAATTTTAAAGTCAATCCTGGATGACACAGGTAACCAGTGTAGTGACATCAAAACTGGAGTAATGTGTTCGGATTTTCTTTTCCTAGTTAGGATTCTAGCAGCTGCATTCTGCACTAGTTACAAACGATTTATGTCTTTTTTGGGTAGTCCAGAGAGGAGTGCGTTACAGTAATCTAGTCGACTGAAAACAAACGCGTGAACTAATTTCTCAGCATCTTTCAGTGATATAAGCGGTCTAACTTTACTTATGTTTCTTAAGTGAAAAATGCTGTCCTAATGATCTGATTAATATGTGATTTAAAATTCAGATTACAGTCAACAATCACCCCTAAGCTTTTTACCTCCGTCTTGACTTTTAATCCTAATGTATCCAGTTTATTTCTAATAGCCTCATTGTATCCATTATTGCTGATCACTAAAATTTCAGTTTTCTCTTTATTTAACTTGAGAAAATTACTATTCATCCATTCTGAGATACAAGTCAGACATTGTGTTAGTGAATCAAGAGAGTCGGTGTCATCAGGTGCTATTGATAAGTACAGCTGTGTGTCATCAGCATAGCTGTGGTAGCTCACGTTGTGCCCTGAGATAATCTGACCTAACGGAAGCATGTAGATTGAGAATAACAGCGGACTCAGGATAGAGCCTTGTGGAACACCATATCGGATATCATGTGTCTTCGAGTTGTAATTCCCACAACTAACAAAAAATTTTCTCCCTTTCAGGTAGGATTCAAACCAATTTAAGACACTGCCAGAGAGGCCCACCCATTGACTAAGGCGATTTCTAAGATATATTCTTTAACTTTTTGTAATAAATGTTGTAAACCAACTTCATCTTTACAGTCCATTGTCTCAGATCTGCACTTCTTAGTGTTATGTATTAAAATAATGTTTTATAAAGCGGGGAAAATCAATTTTTATTTTTAAAGCACATTTACAACAGCAACCAGAACTGAACCAAAGTGCTGTACAAGAAAGGGTAAAGAAGAAGTTCAAATATACTGTATGTACACAGCACAAAACTGCAAAAATAACCAACCATTACATAAAAGATAAACTTAAAATACCCATACATACATGTTTCTAATCATGAATGTACGTGAGCCAACATATAAAAACAATGTCAAACTCTTGCAGGGTCAAATGGCAGCAAGAAGAAATAAGACTTTAATTATGACTTAAAAATGGCCTGTGCTGGAGCAGACCTAACATAATAAGGTGAGCCATTCCAGAGAAAAGGAGCAGCCACAGCAAACACCCGATTCCTCCTTTGCTTCAGCTTTGGCCTTGGCACAACTAAGAGCATCAGGCTAGTAGACCGCAGGGCTCTTGTTGGCACATACAAGTGAAGAGGTTCCAAGAGGCAAGATGGGGCTGATCCACTCAAACATTTGAAAACAAGAAATAGAATTTTAAAATCAATTCTAAAATGGACCAGAAGCCAATGAAGCGAGGTCAGTATTGGTGAACTATGGCCACACTTACAAGAGCCATTCAATAAGTGAACACCAAAGTTGTGGAATAGTTGTAGGTGTCGTAACAGGCCCTGACCAACACCTACATACAAAGAACTGCAATAGTCCAAATGAGATTCTGTAAAAGCTTGGATGGCCTTTTCAAGATCACAGAAAAAAAGAAAAGCCTTTACCTTAAAGTCTCAGCTGGAAAAAGCTTCATTTAACCTCACAATTTATCTGTTTGTCGAGTTTGAATGAGCTGCCACAGATCACACCTGGGCTAACTGAAGCTTTATGATACATACTGTATATGGCAAGGGGTCCAAGAGCAACATCAGAGACACTCAAACTTTCTTAACTTTTGGAAACCATGATCACAGTTTTATTATCATTTAGTTTAAGAAGATGCATTGCCATCCAGGTTTTTATATCATTCAAGCACGCATGGAGGGTCTGTATTTTCGCTTTGATTTTAGTGGCAAATATATTTAAGTGTCATCAGTATAGAGAAGCCATACTTGTTAACAATGGAGCCAAAAGGTAACATGCCTGTCAAAAAGAGATGGATCGATGGAACAGCACAAGTAAAAGGAGTTACAGAGGATGAGAACTCATGCAAATGAATAGAAACGCTCCTATTTCTTAGGAAAGATTTAAACCATTTCAGGGCATTACCTTGGATGACTACATACTGTTCAAGGCAGGATATAAGAATCATAAGATCCACGGCATCAAAAGCTCAGGTAAGATCTAGCAGGACAAGAATGGAAGAATCTCCAGCATTAGTAATTGGGAAGAGGTCACTGTTAACCTTTAACAAGGATGTTTCAGTGCTGCAAGAACATCTGTATCTGGATTGGAATTTTTCCAGAATACTATTTTCATCTAGAAATGTTTGAGTTAGGACAACTTTTTCTAAGACTTTAGATAAAAAGGCAGTTTAGAAATTGGCCTGAAACGTGACACATTAGAAGGTCCTTATTTTGTTTTTTATAATACGTTTCTGCACCACAGCGTGTTTTAAGGCAGCAAGAACACAACTAGAAATCAAGGTAACATTTATTAAAGTAACAATACTTGGTCTGACAGAATCAAAAAACCCTCAACTAATCAAGAGGGGACACTGCTGTCCAGGGGGCAATTTGTAGGATTCAGGCGCTGCACCAAATCAGACAACAGAGATGACGACACACACAGGCACAAAGTTGTCAAAGACAGCTGAACACACTATGGGAAGAGATGAATCTGAGCAAGCAGTGAGACCGAGGACCTAATAACGGTAATCTTATTTACAAAAAAGTATATCTCCGTTTGGAGAGTAAGTTGGGGTATGCGACAAATGATAAATTCCTAATGCAGTACAAGAAATGGTACTGTATATGGCAATTAAAGGATTCAAAATCACAAAAAAATGGACTTGTAATTATTGCATTGAACCAAACAAAACATTTTTAAAGTTGAGTTTAAAATCTGTTAGTTCAGTTTCAAAATAAATAAAAAAGACGGTTTATGGAAGTGCAACTTTCAATAATGCAGATTTTTACATTTCTTTAGAAAAACAAACAATATAATATCTGTTAAGCAATTTAATATAACATAATAAATTAATGTCATTAATGGAATTTTCCTTTATTGAATGAGGTTCCAGAAATAATGTCAGACATGCCGTTTAGTACAAAAGTAGCATAAAAATAACTTCAAATATTTTGAATGATAGAATTCACTATAATAGCAGTTAGAGCAATCACATTCATATTTAGTAAGGTGTTTCCTTAATCTAAAAATATGTTATGCTCTCTTTTTTTTTTTCACTATATTGAATCCTGACTCAGGAATTATAAAACTGTTTTTGTTTCTAAAAGTAAATACGAGAATAATACCATAAAGAGAAACTCGGAGTCTTGCCTCGTGATTGCAGGAAGTCATACTAATATCGTTGTTTACAGTTACAGAGTAAATCAGCGTTACTAGTTTTTCAACGAAAGCGATGTGACAGAGGACGGACACGAATGCTGGGGGCATGGCGTGGAAGGCTGGAGGCGCAGAAGGCCGGGTGCGTGGAAGTCAGAGTCTGCGACCTGCAGCCAGATACAATTGCCAGAAGTGCTTCCATCGGGTTATGCCCTCAAACGAGAAGTACTCACGGGTCCCAGACAAAAGGTGTTGTTCGACATCAGCCAGGAGAGCCAGAGTCAGAAGGAAGAAGACAAAGCTTGCCTGAAGGAGTGAAGGATAGAGACGGAAGGAGTGGGGATTGATAGAAAATAACTTGTGGTGTAGGAAACGCTTGTCTGAGGAAGAGTTTCACACAATAAAGCCCTTAGTGATACATCAGAACTTGTGCTGGCTGTTTGGAGACTTACAGCGCCCCCTGGGGACCACAGATGATCAGCATATGTTTGAGTGTGTAGAGTCAGGCCAGTTCTTTAGGGCATGCATTCCAGCTGACACCTTACCTTGATTGTTTCATGAGACACATATGCTACGTCTAGCAAGGTACACGACATTTAAATGAAACTGTCCATTTTATAACAGGAGTGAGAGTACATAAACAATACAATCAACGAGTTGTTAAAAACGCAGTTGTTCATAGTTAAAAAAAAAAAAACTGACACCCTTAAACCAGCTCTCTGTCCTCTTGATGTTGTACCACCACGCCTCGTAGTGGAAGCCTTTGATGTTTTGGGTCAACCTTTACTAGCCATTATCAATGATTCTATTAGTTAGGGGGTTGTACTCTCATTTTTAAACGTGCTGCGGTGCGTCCCTGTCTAAAAAAAGGCAGAATTAGATCCTGGAGTTTTAGCCAATTTTTGCCAGATTTCCCAATTGCCATTTCTGGCTAAAATATTAGAAATAATTATTTATAATCAATTGGTTGATCACCTTAACTATAGATATCAATTGGCTTTGGAGGCAGCTATTGCAGAATCCTATGCCAAATTGAGAGCGCTTAAAGGGCGCAATAGCAGCCCAAATAGACTGGATCCTTATAACGTACCTCTGAAACCAGACATGAGAAGCGCAAAGCCACAAGAAGCAAGTATTTGTGACTTTCCACATAACAATGAAAATAAAACAATCCTCATCAATCGCTTTATGATCAACAAAATAAAGCACCTGCACCTCTTCAACAACTGCTTTATGATAAGCGTAACAATCAACTGAAAGAACAGCAGTACAAGACTCAAGTGCCTCATGTGCCCTACAGTAAGAGCCCAATACTTGATGGCGATCCCTTGAAATATGTGGATTTTATTGGAGCATTTGACTGAGATATCGATGAAGTAATAGAGAATCTGCGAGATAAACTGGACTTATTGGCACAGTTTACTAAAGGCTCACCTCACGAGATTGTTAAAACTGTAAATACTTGTCACCATTAGAAGGTTATCAAAAAGCCAGAATGAAACTCGAAAGTCTTTATGGCAACCAGCTATCGATAGCAGATGCATATATGAAAAGAGACAAAGGGCGGCGTCAAATAAAGCCAAACGATGGAGAAGGTCAGAATGATTATGTGAACTTTCCTGGCGGATGTACAAACATTACACCCAACTTACAAAGCTGACAATTTGAAAGTCAGGATAACCTTCGTACTAAAGTCTCCAAACTTCCTCAAGACCTACAAGCACTGTGGCAATGCAAAGTTCAGAGAATTGAAAGCACGGAGAGCAGGCGAGCCCTCCTCGCCGAATTAGTGAACTTTCTGGACAAACAGACAACATCAGCTTTGAACCCCGCGTACGTCTCACCTCTACAAAGTCATACCTTCGAGAAGGAAGAGGACAAAAGGATGATCAGGCGAAGTATCCTTTGAAAGGCGTCCTAAGAGAAAGCAGTTTTGCTACAAACTTTTCTGCTGCTAACGAAAAGATGGATACAGATTCCTCATTCGAAAAGGCAGAGACGGCTGGATGTACAACGGTAAGAATGAAATTCACCATCTTAACGAATGCAGTGCAATTCAGTCATTAACTTATGAAAGTAAAATTGACTTTCTGAATTCTAAAGACTTATTCTTTTTTGTGCCTTAATCAAGGACATCTTAGTAAAGACTGTGAAGAAAAGATTAAATGCCAAATGTGCAATCATTTACATCCAGTAACTCTGCATATGAAAGAGGAAAAAGGCACCGACGATAAAGCAACACCTCCTAAAGAGGAGAACGTTATGTCGGAAGAGAAGAACATTTCTTCTGCTCATACTTCTGTTGAACCGTTAGAGACTTGTTCTGATACCGGGGCCGGTAAAAAGTGTGCCTTAGCTGTGACTCCAGTTCAAGTTAAGTGCGAAACGAGTGAAAAATGTAGAAACATCGGCTCTAAAAGACTCTGGCAGCTCAGCTACATTTGGCACTGAAAGTTTACAAGAGCAGTTAAATCTTTCAGGAAGAAAATCTCACATCTACATCAGCACTGCAGAAAGAGACACCGTAAATAGATAGAAATTAGTAAAGTGTACAGTCTTAATGGAGTTACAAGTCTGTGCGATAGAAGAAAATACATTTTTTGATACATCAGAAGTGTGCACACTGAACTCTAACAGTGAAAACGGAGAACATCCCTAAAAAAAAAAATAGATGTCAAGAAACTGTCTTATCTAGAAGACGTGCATCTACCCCAGATAAATGCTAACCAAAGAAATAATATTGTAATTACAATTCTATTATTAATATTGTTGTTGTTAAGTACAAATGCCCACAAAGACATGGAGCCATGGCAAATTACACATAGTGAAGATGAAAGTCTTTATGCTGTGAAAACATTCCGTGGGTGGATTGTTAATGGATTTATAAAGGGCTCAGACAAAGACAGACAGCAAAGATGTTCAGTCAACATTGTGACAATAATGGAGGTAGAACAAATGCTACTCCAGCAATACAATATAGACTTTCCAGAGCGCAGATTTGAGGAAAAGGAGGAAATGTCACAGGAAGACATTAAATTCATGCGCTTAGCCTCAGATACTGCAAAACTAATAGATGGACACTATTGTATTAACCTGCCTTTCACAGATGAAACTCTTAAAGTGCCAAACAATCGTCGTGTTGCAGAACAACATGCTATTAGACTTAAAAGGGAACTTACAAAGTATCCAACATTCCATGAAGATTACAAAACTTTCATGAAAGACATTTTAGACAAAGGATATGCCAGTCAAGGTTACCCGCTGAACAGCGGACCCTTGAAAAAGAGAATGCCTTAAGAAGCAGAGCTTCAGAAGAAGCAGTTAACACTGTGTTAAATAATTTCTGTGTTGATGACTGTTTAAAGTCAGTTGCTACAGAACAAGCAATACAACTGGCCAAAGATCTTCAAGCTCTGTGCTTGAAGGGAGGATTTTATCTTACAAAATGGATACGTAACAGCAGAGCAGTCTTGCTGTCCATCCCTGAAGACGACAGGGCAATAGATCAAAAGGACTTGGACTTAAGCCATGATTTGTTACCACTTCAAAGAGCTTTAGGTGTTCAATGTGCACACAGACTGACAGTTTCAAGTTTCAGGTAAAGCTGCAAGATAAGCCTGCTACAAGTGTAGAAGGAACATTTTTATATTAGCATGAAAATAGCAAATTAACATAAAGAGCCATAAAAAGTCATTAAAAGCTTCTAAAACATTAGATTAAGCATAAATTAGATTGTTGAGAAAATAAGGTAGGCCAAGTGAAAAGTTTATATTATTTTATATATATATATATATATATATATATATATATATATATATATATATAAAAAATATATATATATATATAAAATATATATATATATAAAATATATATAAAATATATATCAGAATCAGAGAATGTCACAGTGAGTGTGACAGAAAAGCAAACAATCAAAAAATCAATGCGTGCTGTTGGGCTTTTAAGTATGCACCACGATAAAGCAGCCGCAACAGAAGGGAGCAATGTGAAGGTAGTCTTTCAGCAATATTAGAGTAGAGTCCGTATCTTCTAGGCAAACAGCCCCTCTGCTCACACTCCCTCCGTCAGGCAGAGAATGTCAAAGAGAGAGTGTGAGAGGTTAGAGAAAAGCAAACAATCAAGCACCGCGCGGGAAGCACATCATATATCATTGAGGAGTATATACACTCACCTAAAGGATTATTAGGACCACCATACTAATACGGTGTTTGACCCCCTTTCTCCTTCAGAACTGCCTTAATTCTACGTGGCATTGATTCAACAAGGTACTGAAAGCATTCTTTAGAAATGTTGGCTCATATTCATAGGATAGCATCTTGCAGTTGATGGAGATTTGTGGGATGCACATCCAGGGCAAGAAGCTCCCGTTCCACCACATCCCAAAGATGCTCTATTGGGTTGAGATCTGGTGACTGTGGGGGCCATTTTAGTACAGTGAACTCATTGTCATGTTCAAGAATACAATTTGAAATGATTCGAGCTTTGTGACATGGTGCATTATCCTGCTGGAAGTAGCCATCAGAGGATGGGTACATGGTGGTCATGAAGGCATGGACATGGTCAGAAACAATGCTCAGGTAGCCCGTGGCATTTAAACGATGCCTAATTGGCACAAAGGGGCCTAAAGTGTGCCAAGAAAACATCCCCCACACCATTACACCACCACCACCAGCCTGCACAGTGGTAACAAGGCATGATGGATCCATGTTCTCATTCTGTTTACGCCAAATTCTGACTCTACCATTTGAATATCTCAACAGAAATCGAGACTCATCAGACCAGGCAACATTTTTCCAATCCTCAACTGTCCAATTTTGGTGAGCTTGTGCAAATTGTAGCCTCTTTTTCCTATTCGTAGTGGAGATGAGTGGTACCTGGTGGGGTCTTCTGCTGTTGTAGCCCATCCGCCTCAAGGTTGTGTGTGTTGTGGCTTCACAAATGCTTTGCTGCATACCTCGGTTGTAACGAGTGGTAATTTCAGTCAAAGTTGCTCTTTTATCAGCTTGAATCAGTCGGCCCCTTCATTCTCCTCTGACCTCTAGCATCAACAAGGCATTTTCACCCACAGGACTGCCGCATACTGAATGTTTTTCCCTTTTCACACCATTCTTTGTAAACCCTAGAAATGGTTGTGCGTGAAAATCCCAGTAACTGACCAGATTGTGAAATACTCAGACCAGCCCGTCTGGCACCAACAACCATGCCACGCTCAAAATTGCTTAAATCACCTTTCTTTCCCATTCTGACATTCAGTTTGGAGTTCAGGAGATTGTCTTGACCAGGACCACACCCCTTAATGCATTGAAGCAACTGCCATGTGATTGGTTGATTAGATAATTGCATTAATGAGAAATTGAACAGGTGTTCCTAATAATCCTTTAGGTGAGTGTACATATACACATATATACATATACATATACATACATACACACATATACACAGTGGAGGAAATAATTATTTGACCCCTCACTGATTTTGTAAGTTTGTCCAATGACAAAGAAATGAAAAGTCTCAGAACAGTATCATTTCAATGGTAGGTTTATTTCAACAGTGGCAGATTGCACATCAAAAGGAAAATCGAAAAATAACTTTAAATAAAAGATAGAAATTGATTTGCATTTCATTGAGGGAAATAAGTTTTTGAACCCCTACCAACCATTAAGAGTTCTGGCTCCCACAGAGTGGTTAGACACTTCTACTCAATTAGTCACCCTCATTAAGGACACTTGTCTTAACTAGTCACCTGTATAAAAGACACCTGTCCACAGAATCAATCAATCAAGCAGACTCCACACTCTACAACATGGGAAAGACCAAAGAGCTGTCCAAGGATGTCAGAGACAAAATTGTAGACCTGCACAAGGCTGGAATGGGCTACAAAACCATTAGCAAGAAGCTGGGAGAGAAGGTGACAACTGTTGGTGCGATTGTTCGAAAATGGAAGGAGCACAAAATGACCATCAATCGACCTCGCCCGGGGCTCCAAGATCTCACCTCGTGGGGTGTCAATGGTTCTGAGAAAGGTGAAAAAGAATCCTAGAACTACACGGGAGGAGTTAGTTAATGACCTCAAATTAGCAGGGACCACAGTCACCAAGAAAACCATTGGAAACACATTACACAAGAATGGATTAAAATCCTGCAGGGCTGCAGGTCCCCCTGCTCAAGAAGGCACATGTGCAGGCCCATCTGAAGTTTGCCAATGAACACCTGAATGATTCAGAGAGTGACTGGGAGAAGGTGCTGTGGTCTGATGAGACCAAAATAGAGCTCTTTGGCATTAACTCAACTCGCTGTGTTTGGAGGAAGAAAAATGCTGCCTATGACCCCTAAAAACACCGTCCCCACCGTCAAGCATGGGGGTGGAAACATTTTGCTTTGGGGGTGTTTTTCTGCTAAGGGCACAGGACAACTTAATCGCATTAACGGGAAAATGGACGGAGCCATGTATCGTGAAATCCTGAGCGACAATCTCCCTTCCCTCTGCCAGGAAACTGAAAATGGGTCGTGGATGGGTGTTCCAGCACGACAATGACCCAAAACATACAGCAAAGGCAACAAAGGAGTGGCTCAAGAAGAAGCACATTAAGGTCATGGAGTGGCCTAGTCAGTCTCCGGACCTTAATCCAATAGAAAACCTATGGAGGGAGCTCAAGCTCAGAGTAGCACAGAGACAGCCTCGAAACCTTAGGGATTTAGAGATGATCTGCAAAGAGGAGTGGACCAACATTCCTCCTAAAATGTGCAAAACTTGGTCATCAATTACAAGAAACGTTTGACCTCTGTGCTTGCAAACAAGGTTTTCCACTAAGTATTAAGTCTTTTTGTTAGAGGGTTCAAAAACTTATTTCCCTCAATGAAATGCAAATCAATTTCTATCTTTTATTTAAAGTTATTTTTTCGATTTTCCTTTTGATGTGCAATTCTGCCACTGTTGAAATAAACCTACCATTGAAATGATACTGTTCTGAGACTTTTCATTTCTTTGTCATTGGACAAACTTACAAAATCAGTGAGGGGTCAAATAATTATTTCCTCCACTATATATATATACACACACATATATATATATATATATATATATATATATATATATATACACATATTATGGGGTGCCAAACAGGCAAATACATTGACTTTCTGAATATATAAAGTCAAAACTTGAATATATAAAGTCATTTCCGAATATATAAAGTCAAATCTTGAATATATAAAGTCAGCTTTGGAATATATAAAGTCAACATCGGAGTATATAAACTCATTCCTGAATATATAAAGTCAAAGTCAAAATATATTGATTGAAACGACTCAGGCACAGTTTTAGTAAACTAAAAACTGAAATAAGTTAACAAAAACGTATTTAGAAAAATAAATTAAAAAAACACTGTTCGGTTAATGTTTTGAAAATGATGTATGTGCCCGGCATTTTGAACACTATATTTATTTATTCATTTTGTATGGGCTCATTTTTGGACCTAACCTCACAAGCCCAATTGACTCTGAGTGGCTTCTGTGCAAGTTTACCGCAACCATTACTCAAAATGAAAGATTTCTTTCATTAGTACGAGTAAAATGACAAGCACGGAAATTAGAGAGTATTTGATGGAATTAGACCATTTTATCTGTGAACTGTCCCAACGTTCCCTCGATCTAAATCGTTTAGAGCGCATATCTAGATGTGCCGAGGAACATCTTCGCATCATTCTTGCAATTATCTTGGCCGTTAATACACACGTTTCTGAAAATACACATCACGAAACTCTGTTATCCTCTTTAGATGTGCTTTTTGAATTTCTAAATGATATTCTGGCTCACTTTTGAACAAATACTGTCACTTGAGGGGTGCACATCCAGAATCCGTGGACGGTTATAATTTCGCCTAGTTTGCAACATAATATCCAAGGAGGTCGACCAAGGTAATTTATTATTATTATTATTATTATTATTTTGCCATCATGTATATACCAGTGTTTACATATTGTGAGGTTTATTGTGCACTAGCAGAATACCTGCGCTTCGCAGCGGAGAAGTAGTGTGTTAAAGAAGTTATGAAAAAGAAAAGCAAACATTTTAAAAATAACGTAAGATGATTGTTAATGTAATTGTTTTGTCACTGATATGAGTGTTGTTGTCATATCTATCTATTTATATTATATATATATATATATATATATATATATATATATATATATATATAGCAAAATACCTGCGATTGGCAGCGAGAAGTAAAAAGAAAAGGAAACATTTTAATAATAACGTAACATGATTGACAATGTAATTGTTTTGTCATTGTCATGAGTGTTGCTGGTATATATATATATATATATATATATATATATATATATACACATACTGTATATATACACACACACATATATACATACTGTATATACAACATATACATATCTACATATATACTGTATATACACATATATATACAAATCTACATATATATATCCACATATATATATATATTAAGTGGGACTCGATTAAAAAATTAATCCAATTAATTAGAGGCTGTGTAAGAATTAATCTTGATTAATCGTATGTAATCGACACGAAAATTTGCCCCAAATCGCAAATGTTTTTTTTTTTTTAATTTAAAACGGTTTTAGTGGGCGACAGAATCAAATAATAGACATGGACATGAATATTGTAAACTGAAGCTGTTTTAATTTCTGAAAAAAAGCTTTAAACTGCATTTGAATTCAAAACAGAAACAAAAATATCATCCCTGGTTAAAATTGGGCAGACTTAAAAATAAAGTGGTAGTTTAAGTACTTTAAGTACATTTTCAGAATAGTATTGTCTTTAAATAATAATAACCAAAATTTCAACATAAAGTGCAGTTTTTCTTCTTAAAAAATAAGTCAGAAACATAAAAGGTAATTTGACCAGCTTACTCTTTAAACTCTGAGTAACATTAGCCAAAATTATTTTGTACATTAGGCTAAAACAGTGTGATCATTGAACATTTTGTAATTAGATGTATTTAGAATTACTAACGGTCACGGAAGTCCAATGATCCCCAGTAAGAGCCACAAAGTCCGCTTTCTGTAATGCATCTAATTTTGCTTGCTTTTCAGTGTGCACAAAACCATGCTTTTATCAAGGCTTCGCTCGGGTAGTCGAAATGATCAGTCGAGGAACGCGCTTTATTCCGACTCTAACATTTTTGTAGCTGTGATGTGTGCATCAGTGTAATGGATGTACCAGGAAATCATGCATTGACAAAAGTTCCCGCTTGCTTGGAATTGAAAGTGTGATTAAATGCGCTATTTTTAACGCGTTATGGAGTACATGCATCAAGCTTCTCAGCTGTGCTTGTGCTAAGAAAGGGAAAATTTTAAAAATAACGTAACATGATTCTGCTAACCTAATATTTTTTCATACGCCCCAAACCAAGGAGATCGAAGGTAAAATGAATCGGTAGCGCACATAGTCAGTACACCCTCTCGAATCAACCTCGAATGTCGGCGTTAGAGGCTTAAGACTCTACAATTAGCCACAGTGTGGCTTGTCTATGCTAAAGTATGTATTGTAGATCGGGTATATATATACATTTATATATATATACCCGTATCGCAGTGGAGAAGTAGAAGTTATGAAAAAGAAAAGGGAACATTTTAAAAATAACGTAACATGATTGTCAATATACAGTAATTGTTTTGTGAGTGTTATTGAATGTTGCTGTCATCAAGGATTTGATTATCATTATTTCTTTCAATCAGGCTCGTATTTGTAGGATGTGTTCAAGTTACATTCCGTGTTTGTCAATCGCTGTAAAGATAAGAGGTTTCATTCATCGATTAGTTCCTTACTGCATCAATAAACAGCTCGTCTTCCTTTTATCTGTGATGTGACAAACTGCATGCACGGGTTTTTTTACACTGTCTTCCTTTAGCAGGACATTCACTTTTTCCACCGTGTGCTTTGTTTCGCAGTAGCTGCACTTATGAATATGATTGTATGTATAAGACGCTTCATATTTTTTTGCTGCCTTCTCAATTGTGTAATTCGGTTTTTGTTCAGCACTCTTTGGAACTGTTGCTTTTGTCTGTGCACTGCGCCAGTTCACGGAGCCGCTTGGTGTTCTTGCATCGAAGGTTCCCAGCTGTACTGGTGCCATCTCGTGTAATGTCAGCTAAGACCCGCACTTAAAAGTTTCTCTCGCAGTTTCAATGAGTTTGTGCCAAACACCACCCTGACCATCTCATCTTCCTCTGCATAAGCACAGTCCTTCACCGTGAATATTTACCGCAGTGTTTGTATTGGATTGCCGCTGATGGACGGCCTTATATGGGCAGGCACTAAATTACAAACGCTAGTGGCAGCCTGTCTATGAACTTAATTTAATATAAACTTACGGTTCACGCGCTTTGTTTCCGAGTAGCTGTACTTATGAATATGCTTGTATGCATCATTTGCTTCATAATGTTTTTCTGCCTTCTCAATTGTGAAATGGCGTTTTGTGCTCATCGCTGTTTGGAGTTCTTCCTTGTTCTCTACGTACTTACGTAGGAGGCGTGATGATGTCACACTAAACTCCCCCCGGCCATCTCCAACTCAAGACTCCATTACATTATATGGGGAAAAATAGCTTCCAGTTATGACCCTTATGCGTAGAATTTGAAATGAAACCTGCCCAACTTTTGTAAGTAAGCTGTAAGGAATAAGCCTGCCAAATTTCAGCCTTCTACCTACACGGGAAGTTGGAGAATTAGTGATGAGTCAGTGAGTGAGGGCTTTGCCTTTTATTAGTATAGATTGGTTTTGTCTAGATTCACTAATTTTTGTTAACACCTTAACACTAGAATTACCAGAGCCTACGAAAAAACTCGTAATTCCGTCCCACCTTAAACTGCTTCTTAAATCCCTTCACACCTCTCCGCTAGCGCCCTTTGTCTTCTAAATGTGCTGATAAAGAGAAGCTGGAGCAGCCGGCTATTCCATCCCCCACCAATTTAGAAGCGTGCACGAACTTCTCTCAGCTCATGCCTTGATTGAGTATCTGGGAGTGAAGTGGAGTTTTAGAGTGGAAATAATAGATCGTTGTTTGGAACACACGCATTTCATGTCTGTTTCGTTTCTACAGTAATCTGTGTCAACACATTGTTAAAACAGAAACGTTTTTATATTCTAGTAGTAGATGACAAAATGTAGGCATAAACTATATAATGTATGAAGCCTGAAGTCCAAATAGCAAAGAAACATTTTCACAAGAATAACACAATTGCGCTTTTATTCAAAAATATAACTGCAGAAACAAAAGCCGCCTTAACATGCGACATTGACACCAGTTTATTGTAACTGACCTCCGTGGTTCAATAGACTCAGCCCCGCTTGGAATCAATGAGTTCGATCCTGCTGCCTCCGTTTTGAGAAGTAAACTGCTCTTAGTCTTACTGTTTTAGAATAAAAGCATACATTTGATTTCAGTCTGTAACAGCCGTGCAATTTATGATCCTTGTAAAGGTTAGCTTTTTTTTTAATTCACTTTTCATCTCTCTCAGTCGCGCTCAGAATCAATCCATACAACCCCATCTGACACGGCTGTTTTCACTAGACGAGCTATAGCTCTGCAGTGTACCACGATGCATACTAACGACCCCAACCCTATTCCCGGGTTCTGACACACAAACGCTGGCGAAGCTGCCTTCTTCAGATCTCATCACTTGCTTTTCTTTTTATTCAGTTTTATTGAGTGTTCCTGCCAGTCCCCGCATGTTGCTGTATGCTGTTTCTTTTGTACTCCAGGACATGCAGAGGAAAGAATGGTAAAGACCAGTAACTTCCGCGATATGCAATCATCAGACACTCCCCATCTGCCCTGTCGTTCAAACACAGGAACATATATTGGTGTAAAAGTATAACAAAAGTGCACTTTTATTCAAGTGCACTTTTTCCATCGCCTTTTCCTGTAAGAAGCAATGTACACACTTCTCTCTATGCTGTGGTTTCTATTACACACCTGAAAGAAAGAGACAATACATGTGAAAATATCCAGCATACAGCAACATGCGGGACTGGCAGGAACACTCAATAAAACTGAATAAAAAGAAAATCAAGTGACGGTGAGATACGAAGAAGGCAGCAGCCAGCGTCTGTGTGTCAGAACCTGGGGGCGTTAGTATGCATCGTGGTACAACGCAGAGCTATAAGCGCGCCTGTATTCTGTTTCTTTTGTACTCCAGGGCATGCAGAGGAGAGAATAGTAAAGAGCAGTAAGTTCGAGCTATATGCAATCATCAGACACTCCCCATCTGCCCGTTGTTTTGTTATACTTTTCAATACTTTTATACTGCTCAAAGCGGGCATGCTCAAAAATACACGTGTAATGCCACGAAAAGTGCGCGAGACACTTCATTTCGCAAACAAAACAAGTGCACTTTTATTCAAAACTACCTGTATAACCAAGAAAAAGAAAGCAAGTTACAGTAGGCGATTGATATGACAGCTTGCATGGTGCAATGCTAAGAAGTGCAGATTTTCATTCCGTGCTATATAAAATCATCACATTCAAATATTAACAGTTCCCACACACCCAAGGACCGTCCTTCCTACATTTACGACCACGTACTTGTTGCCGTGTACACACCTCTCTGTGCTATGGTTTCTATTACACTGAATGAGCACCTGACACTGTACTTTCTTCCCTGGGGGAAGGTCCCGCATCAGAGAATTTCCAGTTCCTGCATAAATTCACACCCGATCTGGCGCTGTTAGTTTTCAAATAATATTGCATTAGTGCGCTTATATTTTCACATATATTGTCTCTTTCTTTCAGGTGTGTAATAGAAACCACAGCATAGAGAGAAGTGTGTACATTGCTTCTTACAGGAAAAGCGATGGAAAAAGTGCACTTGAATAAAAGTGCACTTTTGTTATACTTTTACACCAATATATGTTCCTGTGTTTGAACGACACGGGCAGATGGGGAGTGTCTGATGATTGCATATAGCGCGAAGTTACTGGTCTTTACCATTCTTTCCTCTGCATGTCCTGGAGTACAAAAGAAACAGCATACAGCAACATGCGGGGACTGGCAGGAACACTCAATAAAACTGAATAAAAAGAAAAGCAAGTGGCGGTGAGATACGAAGAAGGCAGCTTCGCCAGCGCTTGTGTGTCAGAACCGGGTGGGGCGTTAGTGCATGCATCGTGGTACACTGCAGAGCTATAAGCGTCTTTAGTGAAAACAGCCGTGTCAGATGGGGTTGTATGGATTGATTCTGAACGACTGAGAGAATGAAAAGTGAATAAAAAAAAAGCTAACCTTTACAAGGATCATAAATTGCACCGGCTGTTACAGACTGAAATCAAATGTATGCTTTTATTCTAAAACAGTAAGACTAAGAGCAGTTTACTTCTCAAAACGGAGGGGCGAGGATCGAACTCGTGACCCTTGATTCCCAAGCGGGGCTGAGTCTATTGAACCACAGGCAGTTACAATAAACTGGTGTCAATGTCGCATGTTAAAGGCGGCTTTTTGTTTCTGCAGTTATATTTTTGAATAAAAGCGCAATTGTGTTATTCTTGTGAAAATGTTTCTTTGCTATTTGGACTTCAGGCTTCATACATTATATAGTTTATGCCTACATTTTGTCATCTACTACTAGAATATAAAAACGTTTCTGTTTTAACAATGTGTTGACACAGATTACTGTAGAAACGGAACAGACATGAAATGCGTGTGTTCCAAACAACGATCTATTATTTCCACTCTAAAACTCCACTTCACTCCCAGATACTCAATCAAGGCATGAGCTGAGAGAAGTTCGGACGCTCTAAATTGGTGGGGGATGGAATAGCCGGCTTCTCTTTATCAGCACATTTAGAAGACAAAGGGCTGGCGGAGAGGTGTGAAGGGATTTAAGAAGCAGTTTAAGGGACGGAATTAGGAAGTTTTTCAGAGGCTCTGGTAATTCTAGTGTTAAAGATGATTTCCTGTCAGATAATTGATGGTAATAAACTGCAATCATGTGATTGTCATGCGATGACACGATATATGAATTTTCATTATTATTACTTATTTGGCTGGCGTCTTTTTTAAGGCTAGTTGCAACTGCGCTAACATCGGAATTACAATTTTTATTAATGTATTTTTCTTCATCAAATTGTAGCACCATAAGTAACTTTCTATGAACATACAATGTGCCAGTCCCAGAAGCCAGTACTGAAGAATATACCCTTAACCACTATGCCATACCTATCTGATCGAGCCAATTTTACCTTTTGGTGTTTTCATCTGAACAGCTGAAGAACCCAAAATACATGGGGTTTTTGGGGGGCTTTAACAAAAGAATTTCAAACCCAAAATAATACATAAAAATGGCAGGGACCAGGCTCCCATCACGGGGCAGTTCATTGTTTGGGTAAAACTTAACCAAAACCCACAATCACCTCATGCAGACTGTTACTGATTTGACACGTAATGTAGAAATGTTTTTTTTAAAAAAGACTACATTGCAAAGCGGCAAATGTGTATTGTTTAATGTGCTAAAAAGTTATAACGTTAATGTTCCTTCTCCGATACAACTTTAACCCAACCCGTATTTAAAAGGGTTTTTCTTACCAATTTCAAGAAAGGGTTTAATTCAATTTTCTCCGAAAAAATTTTGCCCTAGGTTACGTGTTTTAAAAATTTGGGACAAATAAAAATTTTTTGTCACCACCGTTCTGGAGTAAAATTGGGGTTTTAAAAAGTGGGGGAAAATTTCCGGTTAAAAAACGAGGGGTTGGGACTGATTGACCTAAAAGGAGCTCAAGAAGGTTTTTTAAAGAAGAACATATAATACTACCCAATCAACTTTGGTAAAAAAATTTTTTTTTTTTTTAAATTAATTCATGTATTTAAAACATATATATATATATATATATATATATATATAAAAACATACATATATATATTTTTTTTTATTATAGGCACTTGGATGGCAATCAAAAACCCCCTTGAAATTCATTTTTCATGGCTGTGTTGATTCGAATGATAATCCCCGCAATGTAAAAAAAGCTTCCACTGTCCTTAGCTTTTTCAGGATGGTTAAACTTTTGGGAAACCCAATGGGTAGCTAGATGCGGGAAAGGAAAATATTGATGTAGCTCACTTTATGATTGCTAAAGAGTGCAACGGGGGTAAAAGGGCCGTTTCATAACAAAAATTAAAAAGATTTTGGTCTGAACTAAAAGGGGATTTTGTTTTCGTATTTTGATATATTTCTTTTTATGGAAAACCCTTTGGTTTTTTTAGATAGCAAAACTTGCAAATGTTTTCCAAAAAAAGGGATCTAGTAAATTTGAACCAGTGGAATCATACAGCTTAGTACTGAGCAAAATTTCTCCCTTGGTTAGGGATACGGCTTTTTGGAAATTTGAAAATTCAGTTTGTGAAAAAGTGCTTGAATCCAACAATTTGAATTATGGTATTGTTTTTTTGGTCCCATGTCTGATTATACAAATTTTTCTGATAATGTGTATGATTTGGAACTTTTTTGATAATCAGGTGGAAAATATTTCAAAACATCAATCCAATATCTGATGATGGGAATCTGGATTCACATATCTCATAGGATTTTCTAAAATAATTACAGCTCTGGATTCATTTTAAATACCTTACAAGTCAAAAATCTGAATTTTTTAAAAAGGGGTTTACATGAATGTATCATTAAATAGTAAAACCTGCATTTTGTTATGACGGGAAATTTTTTTTTTTGTCAAGATATGTAAATTCTTTTAATGTCCCCTACTAAATTTAAGTATGTCTATTTACTTTTTATTGTTATTCTAAGTAAAGTTTAAAATACCAATGCAGATTTTCAGTATTCTTTTGTAAAAAAATTAAAACACAGCTGTCTTAGGCAAGCCCTTTAAAATTAGTAGCCCTTGAAACTGTTCGCCGATAAATCTTTGGCTTTTTCTTCCTTTTGTATCATTTCTGAATAAATAACTAAAAAACCTCTCAACTCCCTTTTTGGGCCCATTGTAAAATCTTCATTTTAACAGGTAATCCCCCTGAAGCTAAAATACGGGGCCCAGTTGTATTCCTGAGACCAACTAAAACTTTTGGATTGCTGTGAAGATTTTGGGGAAGGCTAGCAGGCACTTCCCCTTAGTTTGTGGGGTGGACCCCAAATGCCCCAGTGCAGTGAGGGGGAATATGCTGTAAAATGGTGTTCCTTTTTGGATGGATGTCCCAAGTTCAACTTGCTCTGTGGTCATTTAAAGATCCGTGGGCATGTTCATAAAGAGTGGGGTGTATCCTTTGCCCAAGAAATTGCCACCATTCTGGACCCCTACTCCCTTTCTTAATTATTATCTATCTCTTTCCCTTCAACCAATACAAATTGTGCTGAGGTTCCAATACAAAAAAACCTGGGAAATCGGCAAAACTCCAAAAATTAATTTAAAAATCACTATTTTAAAAAACAATGTATTAAACTATAAAACAGACCCCAAATTTAAACAAAAATGCACAGGGGGGGTTTTAAAAAATAATTTAGTTCCTATTCCAAATATCAATAAAGCTATATATCTCTGCCCCCCAAACATTAAATAGGGCATATTAAATTTTAGGCAAACAACAAACTTTTTTTATCACGATCTTATTAGTGAAAAAAAATAGATCTTATTGATAAATGAACGGGCTTAATTGATGCGGCCCATTTTTAACAACCCCCCCGGATTAAGTTTTGTCGCCGCCGGGGAAAAAGGGGGGTTCAACTTTTCGGCCCGATTAAAATGAAAAAGATGTCGTTTGGTAAGTTCAAGTCCTTTGAGTTCCCCCCTTTTATCCATGGAATTCTCGTTCTAGTACTATCCGATAAACCCCCCTAAATATACGGGGTTTTGGGTTCTCTGATTTAAAGTCAATTTTAAATTTACTAACTGAACCCCTCAAAATAACAAAATAAAAAACACTGTCCGTTTGAGGGGTTTTCTTAAGATTATAAAAAAAATCTAGTAACCCAAAGGTCCTATTTTCTACAATTGATCCCTAAAAACAGGTAATAAAAGGTCCTCCTAAGTACTTCCAGAAAAACCGTGGGCTGTCGCTGTTTTTTTCAATAAAAAATTAATGATATTAGAAATAACAAGTATACCCCCCAACACTGGTCCTCCTAAACCCCAGCATCCTGTTATAAACAAATTAAACTCTTTCATAGTATTTTTACCTGATTTAAAAAAAATAATCCCCAATTAAAACCCCCACCTCCCCTTGACCCGATACCAAAAAAAGGTTTTTTAAAAGTATCAGGCATGCTAATTGATAATGTTCTGGACAAAAAATTGTACTGTGGGGTCTTCCCCAGGTCTTAAGACTGCTGTTTTAAAACCCCCTACTTGAAAATAATCTTGACCTTGGCTCTTGTTTTAGCCCCATCTCAACCTGCCTTTTTTAAGTAAAGTTCAAGGGCAGTCATTTCGTTAAATGACCCCCCAAAAAGCTGTATTTTTTCAGTGGGGTTTGAACAAATCACAGCACCAGAAACTACTCGGTATAAATGATTTAAATGAATGCAGACAGGGGCCATTTATCTGTTCTCATCCTTGAACTGAGTGGCATTTGACACCATTGACCACAACATTTTAGAAATCGCCTTGTCAATGGGTGGGCCTTTTGGGCGGGGCCCCAAATTGGTTTGAATCCTCCAAAGGGGAGAAAATTTTTTGTTTTTGTAGGAATTACAACTCGGCATTTTCCCAATATGGTGTTTAAACTTTTCCCGGGTCGCTGCTTTTCCAAACACAGTTCCGGGGAGATTATCTCGGGGCCGTGAGTTACCACAGCATCTGATGACAAAAACCCCCATCAATAGCACCTATGCCCCTGTTCATTGATTACTAACAGAATGTCTGACTAGTACCCCCAGAATTAATTAAAAAATTTTCTCAATTAAAAAAGAAAACTGAAATTTTAGGATCAAATAAGGATACAATAGGTAAAAAAAACGGGATAATTGGATTGTCGCGGGGGAAAAAAGTTAGGGGGATTTGTAATCTAAATTTTTTAAATCACATTTTAATAGATCATTAGGACAGCTTTTTTCATTTAAAAAAACAAAAGTAAGTTAGACCTCTTATATCCTGAAAGATGCTGAAAAATTATTTCCCAAAACGTTTTTTTTAAATCGACAATTACTGAAAGCCTTCTCGGGTTTTACCAAAAAAAATGCTTTGAATTGCAGAAAATGCAGCTGTAAATCTTGGAAAAAAAATCAAACTTTCCCCTTTTTTAAACCACACTGGTTACCTTTTCCGGGTTACGTTAAAATTCTGCTTATAGTTTATAAATTAAAAAACTCCATCTTATATATGGAATGTTGAACCTTATATTTCCAAATCATAACCTCGACCCTCAAATGAGTGTCCCCCTTTAAATTCCAAGAACAAAACTTAAAAGAAGGGTGGTGCCTTCTGCTGCTATACTAAAATCTGGAAAACCCCAAAGAATTCACCAGGCTATGTAAAACACTTAAAAACACTGCTAAAAACACATTACTTTTGGGCCTTTCCTTATTTTAATCGTAATTTAACTTAATTATATTGTATGTTCAATCCTCAAAATAACTTTCATGGTGGCTCTAAAAGTATGACCCCTCTTTTTTCTGTTTTTTTTTTCGGTTCTTTGTACCCCCACCTACTCAAACTTCATGATGCTCTAACAATGATGGACAGATTGGCAGAAGTCTTTTCCACACATCCAAGCCCCCGGGAACCCTAAACCCAAAAGGGGACTGTTTCATTTATGGGGCAGAATGCCCGAGGGACGGGGGTCTCTGGTTAACCCCTACAGATTTTATTTTTTCCACCGCGGGAGTTTTTTTTTTCTCCCTCCCCATTGAACCTTACTCTTATTATTTTAAATTTGATTTTTTTTGTTTTTAATTGTGTCTTTCTTTTTTCTATTTTTTAATATGTAAATTTGAGCTACTGTTTGTTGAAAATGTGCTATAGAAATAAATTTGTTGTTGTTGTTGGGTACTGGCACAAAGGGCCCCTTTTGATCATCAGGTATATACTAAAATTGGTGATGGCTGAAGTGGCCCCCAAACCCTCGCTTTGGTAGTGAGAAGAATTAATACCTGTAAATGTAATATTTATTTTAATCAAAAAAGATTAAAACCCTTTATAACCCGATTTAAAAAATTTATTTTTAAAAAAATAAACCAACAAACGAACAATTTTAATTAACCATGATGACTTTTCACCCAGATATTGTCCAAAAATAAAAAAACATCAAAATTAAAGTTGTTATTAAAAATTTTACCATTCATTTCTCATACACTGTCATGGAACAATAAGGCATTTAACCTGCACCTAAATAACAGTCCAAAAGAATGCTAATAGAGAAACAATAACATTATATTTATGTAAATTAAAGTGTAAATCCCCTTTTCCCTTTACAATACAAAATTAATTTATTTCAAATATGAACAAAAATTAAAAAAACATTTAATTTTTTTTTTGCATATAAAAACTGGAAAATATGTACAAATCCCCAAAAAGATTTTTTTTTGTTAATTGAATGTTTGAAATAACATCATCTCTTTAAGCCTTTCCAAACACTGGGGTTTCTTGCAAAATTCATATTGTTTTAAAGTTAGTATAATTGTTGGTTGGGGAACCTGGCATTGAGTATTCCCAAAGGGGAATTTTTTTGCGGGCAAGAACTAAAAAGATGGCTAAAAGGGAAAGAAACCAAAGGAGGAACTGAATCCTTCCTGTTGAAAAAATATTTTTTTCCCAGTGTCACTGCATCAACACAAACTGAAAAAAAGAAAAAGTTATTTGTTAGCACAGTTTTTTGGTTTAATTTACATTTTACCACAAAATTTGGGGGGTGGGAATCTTATTTGTAACAAAAAAAAAACAGTACAGTGGACTATTTGAGACAATTAACTTTTAAGGGGATATGCAAAAACTTACAGCTTCATTCTTCATTATAAAAATCTGGGAAAAAAAATTTTGTTCTGTAGCATGAAAACCCAAAACATGTATAGCACTGAAGTTCAAAGGTGAATGTCCCAAAAAATATACAGAACAATTTTTTTTCCCATGCATTAAAATAGTTTCTTATAAACCCCATTAAACCCACTTCTTAATGGGGCCTGCATCATTTTATGTTCCCCCATTTTTTTAAACTCTTAGTTGAATAGCTGCAGAAAAAAAATCTATTTTTTCGGAAATCCAAAAACTATGTGCCTCAGACATTATTGAGTGTCTCATTTTAAAAAAAAGAAGCAAAATTTTTTTAAACTAACCTTGTTTAATACTGGGACAATTTAAATTTAGAAATTTTAAAATATAATATTTTTTTTACTTTTAAATCCACCATATTTCCCAAACCGGAACCCAACACGGGGGTCTGGGCCAACCCCAACACAGGCGCAAGGCGGGAACCAATCCGGCAGGGTGCCCCACCCCGGGACACACCCCCACTGGGGACAATTTAAAGAATCCACCTAACCTACGGACTGGGGGAGGCAGGGGGTTAAAACCCCCAGGGGGGCCCCAAAAGCAACCGGGTCCTAATCGGGCAGCAGGGCCCATCCCAGCCCCGCCCTATGAAAAAGATCCCCTATCACCGGCTGGACGGCCCTGGATATTACACTGGTCAATCACAGGACACAAACAGCACCCCCCACAATTCAAATTGCATGGGGGCCAATTGGGGGAAAGCCCCCCAACTTAAAACCCGGCAGAAATGGGGTGTTTCCCTAAAAATGGTGGAATTCCCTCAGAACACTGGTTGAGTAGTAGTATTCTACTATGTCACTTTAAAATACATGTAATATTATAATAAACAAAAAAAAAATTTTTTTTTTTTCATCTAAATATTCTCCTGAAACCCGGCCCCCTTAAACCCCAAACTTGAAAAGCTGTTCAACCTCAATAGTTTAATTTTTTTCCCAAATTTTAAAAAATAGGGATTGAAGCTGCTGTGGAAACTGCTGCAATGCTGAAAGAACTCCCAAAGGGTCTGCAGTCCTTTTGAAATCATAAATAAAAAAAAATATTTACGTATATGTAACAATAATGAACCTTAAGTAACACTTTCACAATAAAATATTTTACAATTTAAATTTTTTAAATAAATATCTGAAATTCATAAAAAATTGGTTTTAGGGTATAAAAGGAATACATATTTATTTAATGAAATTTTTTATACCTTTTAAATGGGTTCTTGTTCTCAACACATACCAAGTGCCACATCTTTGTAACAGCTCCTTTATTTTCCAAGGTGATTTTTTTAAACACCGGAAAAGGGTTAAAATGCAGGATGCTCTACTGATAGCCACTTGCAATTGTGTTCTGATGTAGTGTTTTTTTTTTGAAGGGGACATAACAGTATTAAATTGGTACTTTTGTTTCAAATTGGACCAAATGTAAACTATGTAATTGTGTGATTGTTTCATTTTAATCTAAAAATTTTAAGAGTGGATAAAAGTTTTTATAGAACTGCCATCATGAACAACATTGTACAAAGAAAAAATATAAAATCTTAATGAAAAAACACCCTATAGTTACTAACCCATAATATAATTATTCCCCTTACTTTTAAAAAATATTGTTAAAATCATTTGTAAAAATGCTCTTTTGTTGAAATGGAACATGCCAACCTGGGGAGTTTTAAACTGTTTAACCCAAACTTAATTTATTTTCCCTTGGGGGCACCGGGTATTGGGGTTATTTTTATGTTTGTGAAACGCGATTGCTGTTTCCTTTTAAGATTCAGCTCAAAAAAGGGGCCTTTTTGGAAATTTTTTACAATTTTTTTAATTTTAAATTTCAATTTACTTTTTTGGACATTGGGGGATATTAAAATTTTAAGAAATTTTTTTGGTTTCCGGTTTTTTGGGCTGGTTAACCCGAATTAAAAAACAAAGTTTTCAATTAAATGGTTGCTCATTTTGATATTAACTTTTTCTTCAGTATTTTCTGGGGTGGTTTATTTTAAAAAATTTTGGGAAAAACTTTTGTGTTTTGACATTGTACAATGCCAAAAAAAAAGATTTTTTTTAAAAGTTTTTTTTAGTTTTTTTTTTTCGTTCCCCAAAGGGGACCCTTTTTTGAAAATAAAAAAAAAACAAGTTTGGGGTTTATATCAAAAAGGATTAAATAAAATACAAGAAATCCCTCAACTTCCGCTTAGTTTTTTTGGCCTTTTCCAAATTTATAAAAATTGGGGGGGGAAAAAAAAGGAATTCCCCATCCAAAAGAATTGCTAAGTTTTTCCCCCCAAAAAAACCATTTTCCTTTAAATTTTAGAAAGGAAAAAAGGTTTTAAAAATCAGTCCAAAAGCCAAAAATTTTGTTTTATAAAAATTTAAAATTCTTTTTTGGGTTAAAAATTTGGCAAAAATATTGTTTTGGCAAAACCAAACCCCCTACATTATTTGGACGTCCCTTCATCCTGGGCACCCAATTGAAAAAAGAAATGGGTTGTTTCTAAATTTTTTTTATTTAATAAGGCTTAGGAAATATTTCCCCCAATAAATAAAAAGATTTTTTTAAAACATCCCCCTGAATTAATTAAGTTTGTCCCTAAAAAAAACCCCTCAAACATCCTAAATTTTTAAAATTTTAGGCCCGTTTTTTAAAAATTTTACGTTTGGGCCCAAAATCTCTTCCTTTTAAATGCCCAATGCTCTTTAAAATTTTACATTAAATTTTTTTTTTGGGTAAATTTTTCACTTTTTTTTTATGGGGATAAAATTTCTTGCAATTATTTTAAAAAAACTTTTTCTTTGGTTGGGCATCAGTATTTTGCTCCAAAAAAATGGAAATTTTTAAAATTGTTGGTTAATATTTCTCATAGGGTTTTTCCCAAATATCCCGGGGAATGCATTTAAAAAATTAAACCATTTTTAAGGGCCTCGTCCTTTTTTGTATATTGAAAAATTACTGAAAATTCCAAAACATTGATTGAACATCATAAAAATTTTTCAAATAAAAATAATTTAACTTCTGTTTAAAAATTTTTTAAAAATTTATTAACCAAACAAATTTAAACTCATCGTTTTTTTTGGTTTTTCCCTCTGCTTAAATTCTTCTTTAATAGGAACTTCAACAAATTCTTTTTTTTTAAAAGGTTAAAAGCAAAAATGGAAAAAATGTTAAGGGAAAAAAATTTTGAATTAATTAAAATTAATTAACAATCAAAAAAAACAAAAATTTATTTTTGGATTTAATAATACAAAAACCCCCAACCTCTTTTTTTAACCTTAAAAACCCACAACAATTTTACACATTTGACTTTTTTTTTTCTGTCTTTTTTTTACTTTTATTTGATACCCAAAATATTTGGGAAATTCCAAATTTAAAAAAAAAAAAAGGGGGGGGGGGGGGGAAAAAAAAAAAAAAAATTTTTCCTTTTTTTATGGCCTTTTAAAACCAAAAAAAAACTTTAAAAAAAAAAAAGGTTTTTTTTTATTTTCAAATTAAAAAACTGATTGAAAAAATTATTTTCCCTGGAAAAATTTTTTTTTTTTTTTAAAAAGTAACCAAACTTTTTTTTGAACTTCCCGGGGCCCCCAAAAAAAAAAGGCCCCCCCGAAGAACCCTGCCCCCCTAAAAAATTTTTTTTTTTTTTTTTTAAAAAAACCAAAAATTTTAAAAGGCGTTTTTGGGGGTTTTTCCCAAAAAAAATTTTTTAAAATTGGAAAAAACAGTTTTTAAAAAATTTAAAAAACCCAAACAAAAAAAAAACCAAAGAATGGGGTTGACTTGTTTCCCTTTATTGAGGAAAATGTCAAAAATAAAAATTTTCATTTCACACAATTCAGTATTTCAAATTTGACATTTCAAACAAAACTTTCTAAGTTTACAGTGAAAAAAAATCACCTTTAAGACAAGATGCACTTTGGGCATTTTCCGGAACACAAATATCTTTGATGTAAAAAAATTTTTCAAACATATTGTGGGGTTTCAAACATAACCCCCCTTAAATCTCCTGATGTTTATTAAAATCTTGTGCAAGGGGGGAAAACTTTACCGTTAAGAGACATAATAGACTCTTTGTTTTTCCTCTGAATTTTATTGCTCGATGGCATCCTTCTGTTTTTTTATAATGATAAATAGAAAATAAATAGATTGTAGAAACGTAACAAATTTTTAATGCTTTAAACCATACCTTTGAATCTATTTAATAAAGAAAATGATCTCAGGACAAGAGCCATCCTGGGGCATTTGCAGGTCAGTGGGGTTAAACTACTCCAAAAATCATTATAAATAACAATTACAATTTTAAAAACCCCTACTTTGACAAAATTGCAGTAAAAATAGGTAAAAAAGAATAAATTCCCCATGATTTCGGGATTCGAAAGACTCTCGGGGGAAGTAGCATTAAAAATTTCACTATATATTGGGTTTATTTTTAAAAACTTGCCTTTTCAATTTGTTATATTTTTAATTAAATCACGGGAATAAAACATCAAAAAAATGGACAACAGGTAAAAAAAACTTAAAAAAGGGATAAAAAAAGGTGTTTATAAATACAAATACTTTTAAATTTTAAACAGTTAAAATGGAAAAAAAGTTCTTTTAAAATTTGAAAAAGAAAACCCTGAACACCCAATTTAAAAGTTTTGAAAAAAATGGTGTCATTTTTTGAAAACAGGCATTATTATATTAATGGGGCCCCCAAGTCATTGTATATTGATATTAAAATTTTACATACTTTAAAAATTCAAGTCTTTCCTTTTGTTCAATTTTTTCTCTTTCAGAAACGAGCTAAAATAAAATATATTAATAAAACATCACATGTAAAAAAAATTTAAAATTTTAATGAAATATTCCACAACCCTTTTTTTGGTAACTACCAAGTTAAATTAAAATCAACCGTAAATCTGTAACATTAATTATTACAGGGGCAATTTCAAAAATAAATTGATGTCCATTATAAAAGTTTTAAAAAACAAACTTACAGATGCCTCAGGAAAATCAACAGTGTTGTATCTGGTCCCTTTTTAAGACTTCTGATGAAATATCTTTTAATCACAAACCAAAAGTTTGGGTTCAGGATGGCACCACCAGTTGGTGTTTCCAAGTTTTTAACCTAGATAAAAAATTTATAGATAACGAATACATAATTAAATTGATATAAAACATAAAACAATTCTTTATTTTTTAATTTAAAAATTACTTTCAACAAAAATAAAAAGGAATCCCCAACCCGCGTATCAACCTTTGGCGGGCAACTTCACAACAGCCTTCATCCCGCCTTCATCCCAACACACTTGGAATTCCGCTGACATATGACCAGATCAACAGCCCGTTTGCTGGCCTGGGCATTTCGATTCAGCATCTGGGAAGGTACCCTTCTTTTGGAAAAATGGATGTTCTCACGGCCCCGACAAAGTTTTTTTTAAAATAAAGCATTAAAAATACATGCACAAAGCCAAAGCCCTTTTAAACCCCAAAATTTTTTATCAAACTTTTCCTGTAAAAAAAACACAACCCGGGAGAAGGGCAAAGCTTTTAAATTAGAAAAAACCTGTTTTTTTATCATTTGGATAAACACCCGATTGTTCTCCACCACGGGAAAAAAACGAAATTTTTTTCTTTGGAGTTTGTCTATACAGCGCCAACACAGCCTATTGCCTGAAAAACCTCCTGAACCCTTTTTTTCTCGATTGTAACCGGGAACTCCTTTTGTCCTCTACGAAAATACCTACTTCCTTGGGTGTCAGAAATTTCCTAAGCGGGGCCCCTTATGTGAAAAGCCAATTCGATGGTTGTTTCATTTGGCGGGGATAGGTCGCCCCTTTGTAATAGTATCTATAACTTTCATTTTCAAATTTAAATTTTTCACAACCTGCCTTTTTGTTACTATCCCTTGCAAAATACAAAAACTCTAATTCTTATTGTATTTTTTTTAAAAACCTTTAAAAAATTCTCTCACAGCGGCGGGCTTGGAGGAATTTTCATAAATGAAATAAAAATTTATTCCAAAAAAAAAAAAGGGAAAAGTTTTATTAAAAATTGGTTTTTTAAACATTTTGACTCTTCGTTAACTTATTTCATTTCACTGTTTAGGACCCCACAGGTTTTTAAACCGGCCTGGGCGATTCATTATATATTCGGGAATGACTTTTTTATTTTGGGGAAATTTTTTTATATTATTAATGACTTTATATATTCAAATTTTTTCTTTTTTATATTGAATTACTTTATATTTTTAAAAAAACTTTATATAATCAGTAATGACTTTAAATATTAAGTGACTTTTATATTTTCCCTTTTTTTATATATTCGAAACAAGTTTTGTTTTAAAATTTCCGGGTTTTACTTTATATATTCAAGTTTTACTTTTATTTAAGGTTTAACTTTATATATTAAGGGGCTTTATATTTCCAGCCTGACTTTTTATTCAAGTTTACTCAATATTTGAATGATTTTTTATTCCCGTGCTGACTTTTTTTATTCAGTTTTTACTTTATATTTTCAGAAAAAGTTTTGACTTTAAATATTCCGAGCTGACTTTTTTATATTCAATTTTTACTTTATATTTCTGGCCTTTTACATTATTCAGAAAAGTCAATTTTTCCCTGTTTCACCCATAACATACATCATATATATATATATATATATATATATATATATATATATATATATATATATATATATATATATTTATATATATATATATATATATATATATATATATATATATATATGTGTTTTATATATTATATGTTATATATATATATTTATATATATATATATATATTAATATATATATTATATATAAAATTTTTTTTTTTTTTTAAAATTTTTTTTTTGGGGGTTTTTTTTTGGGTTTTTTTTTTGTGGTTTTTTTTTTGGGGGGGGGGGTTTTTTTTTGGGTTTTTTTTTTTTTTTTTTTTGTTTTTTTTTTTTTTTTTTTTTTTTTTTTGTTTTTTTTTTTGTTTTTTTTTTTTTAATTTTTGGGTTTTTTATTAAAAAAAATTGTTTTTCGGGTTTTTAAAAATTTTTTTGTTTTAAAAGGGGAATTAATATTTAAAAAAATTATAATTTAAAATTTTTTATTTAAATAAAATTTTTTTTACTAAAGGGGGGTTTTTTTTTTGTTATAATTTAAAAATTTTTTAAAAAACGCATTATATATTAAATTTTATTAAGTTTTAAATTTTTTAAAAAAAAACCTTTTAAACTAAAAAACTTTATTTTTTTTTTATTTATTTTTTTTTTTTTTTTTAAAAATTTTAAAAAAAAAAATTTTTTATATATATATATATATATATAATATAAATTTTTAAAAAATTTTTAAAAAAATTTAAAAATAATAATTTAAAAATAATATATAAATAATATAATATATAAAAAAAAAAAATTTTATATAATATATATATATATATAAATAATATTAATAAAAAAAAAAAAAAAAAAAACATATATATTAAATTTTTCCCCCCCCTTTTTTTTTATTTTTTTTTTTTTTTTTTGTTTTTTGTTGGGGTTTTTTTTTTTTTTAAAAAAAATTTTTTTTTTTAAAAAAACCCCCCCCCCCCCCCCTTTTTTTTTTTAAAAATAAAAATTTTTTTTTTTTTTTTTTTTTTTTTTTTTTTTTTTTTTTTTTTTTTTTGGGGGGGGGGGGGGGGGGGTTTTTTTTTAAAAGGGGGGTTTTTGGGGAAATTTTAAAATAATTTGGGGGGAAAATTTTTTTAAAAAAGGAAAAAGTGTTTTTGAAAAATTAAAATTTTTTTTAAAATTTTAGGGGTTTAAAAAATTTAAAAATTTTCCTTAATTTAAAAAATTTTTAAAAAGATTTTTTAAATTTTTAAAAAAAAAATTAAAAAAAAAAAAACAAAAAAAAATAAAATTTAAAAAAAAAAAAAACTTATAATAAAAATTAAAAAAAAAAACAATTAAAAAAATAAAGTTAAAAAAATTATTAAAAAAAAATTTTTATCAACACCTTTTAAAATTCAAAACAGGGCCCCGGAAGCAATGCCGTAAAAAGAAGGGTTAAAAAACCCCAGGGAAACCTTGGGGCCAAAAAAGGGGGTTTTTAATTTTAAAAAAAAAGAAGGGAAACCCTCTTTAAAGAGACACAAAATCCCAAACAAAAAAAAACCGTTTGAAAAAAATAAAAAAACCCGATAACAACTTTTAAAAAAATACTGAAAATAATTTTTTTTTAAAAAATTTTCCCTTTTTTTTTACAAAAAACACATTTTCCCCACAAAAATATTATATTAAATTTTAATTTTTAATTTTTTATTCCCAAAATGATGTTTTAAAGATCCTTTTTTCCCTTTAAAAAATTAAAAAATTTTTAAAATTTGGGGTTAGGAAAATTAAAAGCGCACACTTGAAAAAATTTTAATTCATTTACCATATTGTCAAACTCAAAGGGCCCCGGCCCCATCCGGGCCCGGGGAATTATATCCGGGCCCCCAAGATTTTTATATATGTTTTTTTTATTTAAAACCTGGGGAATGGCTGGTAACACAAAAACACAGATCCCAAAACAGCGGGCCCCGCCAAAACCTTGCGTTTAAACAATCTACCTTTGTGCTGCAAGTTTTGCGAAACTTCCCCCGAGCTTAAGAAAAGTTGATTCAAAATAGAGCCAAAAAATGGGGGGCTGGATATGTTTACTGAACCCATGTGTCTCATTTTGGGGGCTAATTGGCGAATTAAAAATTTAATCTAAGGCCACTAGACAAAACATCGGGTAACCTGAATGAAAGAAGATCGAAAAAAGAAAATTAAATAAGAATCTGACACTTCAGCGGATGTTTTTTCCCGGCACAATCCAAAAATGATTTCAAGGGAACTCTTTTTTGGGGGAAAAAAATGCCCTCACCTTTCCCCCCGGAAAAAACCAATCGTACTCGGTGCCCCCAAACGCACTTTGTGATAAAGGCGCCTCACTAGTTTCGGCGCTTTGGTGACTTTTAAGAACAAAAACCGTCACATTTCAACCTTGGCTGTTTGGTAAATATCTGTGGGAAACTCTTCTCAGTGATAAAAAACTAACAAAAAGCACACAGGGAAAACCTCATGAGAGCACCGCAAACCCCAAAATTTTTTTTGGAAAGGAACCATTTTTTAATATTTTTTTGGGGAGAGCATGATATTTGAAAGTTTTTTTTTGGGTAATTTTTTTTGGAAATTTAAAATTTTAGTTATTTATTTTAAAAAAAATTTTGCTTTTTTTCCATTTCCCCAAAATATTTCCCCTAAAAAATTTTTTTATTTAAAAAATTTTAAACAAACTAATAAATTTTCCCCCCCCAAGCGAAAGGGGGACCCCCCGTTAACAAGCACCCATTAAGTATTAAAAGTTTTTAATTTAGAAGTTGATTTAAAAAAATTTTTTTAAAAGGGTTTTATAGTATATTTATATATATATATATATATGTATTTGTGTGTATATATGTGGTGTGTATGTATGTATGTGTGTGTGTATATATGTGTATATTGTATTATATGTGTATATGTATAATATATATGTTTATGGTTTTTTTAAATATATATATATATATATATATATATATATATATATATATATATGACAACAACACCATCACTCACAACAGTGGGAAACAATTACTTGACAATTTATGACGTAGTTTCAAAATGTTTTCCATTGCCTTTACATTCCATCGCCTTAAGCTTGTATTTTTGTATATATATATATATATATATATATACATATATATATATATTTATATATATATACATATACATATAATATATATA
>NW_024377712.1:90000-93000 GCF_016835505.1 Polypterus senegalus
TCTCAATAGCTTGATTGCTGCTGTCATAATGGGTTTGAGTTTCATGGTTTGTTTCAATTACGACAGTATTTGCAGGATTTGTTGTGTTGAAGTGACATTTGGCATCTGTCAAGTGTGTAAGCACACAACGGTTTCATCGATAAAATCACATCCAGCTTTTGAGAGTTTAAACATTCATAAACATCAAAGTGTCCACTACTGAAATCGTCACCTGTGAATCTAAGATGTTTAAGAGGCATTGGCGGTTGTCGACAGGTGAAAAATATTTGGCCATTTCGGTACACTTGAAAGCGACAACGGAACAATTCAGGCAGCCATCAACTCACATGCAGAACCATAGGTGAAGGGCTTAAGCATTCACTCTTCTAGTGCTCCTGTGTAGTATAATTATCTCCTGGTACCGTCATCAGTCCACACCTTGAACCTGTCCCAGTCATTCAATGCATAAGACACAATGTTCCTCCGGATATCAAGAGTGAGCCTGATATGGCCATGCCATATGTAACAAAGAGAATGGAAAAGGTAGGTGGTATCTCCGGGCATGAAACCACTTGAAGTGACAGTTCTTTTGTCGATAGTGATCATCTCGATAGACATGGTAATGGGGGTTGGAATGATAAAGGAAATGGTACTAGCAATGTAAAGTAAGTGTAAAATACCTATACCAATAACTATAATTGTAATAAACAAACAATACAACAGCGGGCTGTGCATTAAACAAAAAGGCTTTAGTTATCAGTAGGGAGATGTGAATCCCCTGGCCCAATCAAGGAAGGGAATGTAGGACCGGAGCGGGGATGGTCTTATATAGGCAGGCAGCCAGCCAACAACGTGGGAGGCGTTGGGATGGGACCACGCCACTACCGCGGGGACCGAGGTGCAGGCTATGGGCGTATATATGCATATGTAGGATTCAGTTAAGCGTTGGGAACCCGGTACCAAATTTCTTGAAGATGGGCCATAAGTAGACAAAGACTGTTGAAAAGTTCAATATGGGGGCGACAAGTGGCATCATACCAACAAAATAATACCTACATTGGTTTCGGTTGTGCAGAAGCCACCTCAAATTTCGGGAAGATGGGGCCGTAAATAAGAAAGTTCAACATGGGGCATTGTTGCCGTTATGACCATTACAAGTAGAATTTGAAATGAAACCTGCTTAACTGCTGTAAAGTAAACTGTAAAGAATGAGCCTGCCAAATTTCAGTCTTCTACCACACAGGAATTTGGGCCCGTTGTGTGGAAAGCAATGGTGGCCAGTGGCATCATACCAAAAATAAGTATGTACATTGGTTTCTTAAGCGGGGGAAGCCCTACAAATTCTGAAGATGGGGCCAAGAATAAGAAGTTCAATAGGGGAGACGTTGTTGACCTTTATGACCCTTATGCATAGAATTTTGAAATGAAACCTGCCCAACTTTTCTAAGTAAGCTGTAAGGTATAAGCCTGCCAAATTTCAGCCTTCTACCTACACGGGAAGTTGGAGAATTAGAGATGAGTCAGTGAGTGAGTGAGTGAGGGCTTTGCCTTTTATTAGTATAGATATATATATATGTATGTGTATATGTATATATATATATATATATATATAGATATATATGTGTATATATATATGTGTGTGTGTATGTGTGTGTGTGTGTGTGTGTGTGTGTGTGTGTGTGTGTGTGTGTGTGTGTGTGTGTGTGTGTGTGTGTGTGTATGTGTGTAGCCATGTGCGCCCAATGCGTGTTAAAGTTGTGTGTGAAGGGCTCCCTGTTTAATCGAGGCTGCCAGTCGTGAACTGGGCCCTCTGGCTTCACGCACAGCATGATTTTTATAAGGGAAACAAAATTACAAAGAAAACCCTTGGATAATGATTCGAGCAGGGAACGGCCTACTCGGAATCACTGTCCTAATAATAATTATGTGGTGGTGTAGGAGCATTTCTGCTTCGTCCGTTCACCGTCCGTCTGGCTCGTTTCACTACGCCTATCGTTTCCTCTCATGATTTCTTCTCAACCTTTCTCCAATCTCGCAGGTTGCTTTCTGGCAATCCAAATGAGTAATGGTTATAAAAAGGGGGACACATACTGTAGGTATCCAGGCTCTTTAAAGCATAAATAAGGATCACTTCACTGACATGTGAGCAAGCCACAGTACAACTGTGAGATGCTCAGCACTCGCCGGCTACAACTTAACAATAATAATTTCCGGAACGTGCTGTTAAGTTGTCATTCATTTTACCCACTGTCTTTCTTTCACTCATATGTTACGTAGGCACGTACCTTTTATCTTCGGCAATCTCATTCTCGAACCAGGCCTCAGGAGCTAACCAACCCAACACTGCCCACCAGCCCTTTCGTTATTCCGGCACATTGTTGACATCCGTGAGTAACAACAACATACTAAACTGGAAGGTGGTCTACGCATGCGTGGAATTCGCAGACAAACAAAGATCAAGATCTAAATAAAGATCTCTTTAGTTAATTTAACGCACAACAATTTGTTTAGTTTGAATGTCTGTGTTTTGAGGTGTGACAGGAGTACTACAGTCTTCAGTAGTATAAGCCTGGAAGAGATTCTTAATGCAATGCCTATGTTTTAGCTGTCTCTCTACTGCCATCTAGTGCTTCTTCTAATTCATTCACGGACAAACAAAGATGAAGATCCAAATGAAGATTATATATAGAGATGTGTAGATATGTATGTAGATATATATATCTATAAAACAGTAAAAAGGAGGCGTGTCGGACCTCATGGTACATTTTCTGATGCAGCTAGACAAAGACAACTTCGTGACGCTGCCGCCAAATACTCGCAGAAAACTCCACAAGTTAGACACACTGTCACTTAATACTCGCAGGCAAATCCACAACTTAATAGAGACGCTGCCGCTAAATACTCGCATAGCGATTTGAATAGTGAACACTTCGATGAATGAAACCTGTTATCTTTACAACGGTTGACAAACACGGAATGTAACTTGAACACAACACGTCCTCCAAATACGAACCTGATTGA
>NW_024377713.1:0-2684 GCF_016835505.1 Polypterus senegalus
GATTTTACAAAAGAAAAGTTGAGTTAAGAATAGATTGATCCCCACCCTGAGAGAGAGAGAGCAAGCTAAACGCGTAAAATTTAAGGCTTGTAAACATACCTAAATTAATAAATTCTCTGTGCTTCGTGAACTTATTTTAAAATATTACTGATTAGATCCTGCCATGTTTTGAAAAAGTCTGTACGGATCCTGTAACTGAGTATTTGATTTATTCCAATTTCAAATTATATAACACATCAGTTTCCCACTGACTTAAAAGAGGAGAGTTTGGGTTCTTCCAGTTTATCAGAATAAGTCTGCGTGCCAACAGTGTAGTGAATGCAATCACAATTTGTTTGTCTTTCTCCACTTTATGCCCCTCTGGAAGAACCACAAACACAGCTGTTAATGGGTTAGGAGGGATTGTGAGTCCAAGGCTGTCTGAAGGTAATTAAAATTTTTGTCCAGAATAATGTTAATTTGGTGCAGGCCCAGAACATGTGACCCAGTGAGGCTGGGACTTGGTTGCAACGTTCGCAGGTTGGATCATGCCCTGGAAACATTTTTGAGAGTTTTAGTCTAGACAGATGTGCTCGATATATAATTTTGAGTTGTATAATTGTATGCTTTGTGCATATGGAGCTCGAGTGAATTCTCTGCATTGCTACTTTCCAATCCTTTTCTGATATATTAATTAGGAGATCTTTTTCCCTGTGTCCTCTTGGATCTTTGAAAGGAGGGATTGTAAAATGATTTTATATATTGTAGATATGGAGTCTAAGTCCTTAAGATTGAACAATATTTTTCCAGCATGGATGAGGGTGCAAGATGAGGAAAATCTGGAAGGTTCTGTTTAACAAAGTTCCTGATTTGAAGATAGTGAAAGAAATGTGTAGCTGTAATGTTAAATTTGGAATGTAATTGTTCATAGGATGCAAAGCATTGTCTATATAAAGATCTCTAAGCAAGTTAATTCCAATTTTTTCCAGATATTAAAACTGCATATGTTTGTGAAGGTTGAAAGAGATGGTTTCTTGCATGGTGCCACAGATAGAAGCTTCTCCGTCTTAAAATGCTTCTACTACATTGGTTCCAGATTCTAAGTGAGTGGAGCACAATTGGGTTATTTGTATATTGCCGATAACGTGTGTTTATTGGAGCACAGAGCAAGGAATACAAAAAAGTACTGCAAGATTTTACTTCTATTGCGGTCCAAGCCTGTGTATGTTCTTCAATTTGTGTCCAGGTTCTTATCGCCTGTATATTTGCTGCCTAGTAATAAAACTGGAAGTTAGGTAGAGCCATGCTGCCTTTTGTCTTTGTAGGGTCACTCTTTTGATGCGTGGATGTTTAGAATTCCAAATAAATGAGGTTATTGTTGAATCTAATTGCCTAAAGAATGATTTATTAATGTACTGTATATTGGAATGTTTTGAAATAAAAAAGGAGCTTAGGAAGAATATTCATCTTAACAGTGTTAATTCTTCCAGCTAGTGTGAGATGAAGGGTTGACCATCTATGCAAGTCTTGTTTAATTTTTTCCATGCAGATGGCAAAATTTTGTTGATAAAGAGCTTTTTGTTTACTTGTGATGTTTACCCCGAGGTATTTAAACTGTTCTGCAATGATAAAAGGTAGGGTATCTAATTTAATATTATATGCTTGAGAATTCACTGGAAAGAGTACACTTTTATTCAGATTAATTCTGAGACCAGAGATCTTTTTAAATTCTGTGAGTGCTGTTAAGACTGCAGGCACAGAATTTTCTGGGTCCGATATATACAGTACCATATCATTGCATATAATGAGATTTTCTGTTCCAGTCCTTCTCTGCTAATCCCCTTTATCTGATCAGTATTTCGACAATGTATTGCCAGTGGTTCAATGGCAATTGCAAACAGCAGCGGTGACAAGGGGCATCCTTGTCTAGTGCCATGTTCTAGTTTAAAGTAGTTTGAGCAAATGTTGTTGATGCAAACTGAAGCTTCTGGGTTAGTGTACAGTAATTTAATCCATGCACAAATGTTCGGGCCAAACCCAGACTTCAACGATGTAGTAGAAAGGTATTTCCATTCAATCATGTCGAATGCTTTTTCCAACAGAGTCACGCTGCAGACTGCAATACCTCACGGAACGCCCTCCATATCACCGAATGCCCATAGCTTCAGTCACGGAACGCCCTTCAGAGCACAACATAGTACACACCCATGTAATGACGCAATTTATCATAACGCCCTTTCCCAGTGTCACTCGTATCATGCCCTCTGCGAGACAGTGTTGGTATGCTCGTTGTATAGAATGCTGTATTTGTACAAATTACAACAGTTTTCTATCTGGTCAAACATAAATGACTTCCAGTTTCATACTTATGCTATCAAATCATTCTAAGCTCTTTCATGATTCTAACACTTCGCCGATATAAAGTACAGTTTTTTTTTTTTTTATTATTTTGAATGCTTGTTCATTATGTTTTCCCCTGAAGTGTTACATTATAGTAAAAGTAAAAAATCTTATTTCTATCCAGTGTTTCAAACGGAATGTATCTCCTGAAACTCATACCTTTTCAATCTATAAATGTATTTCATATTCCCACTAGCAAATTATACACATGTGAAACAATAATAAGCTTCATTATTTTTAGAAAGTTTTCAAAAACAGTGCTACATATAAAATTAGTTTTAAAACTGACAAGGAAACATTTTAGG
>NW_024377714.1:0-86937 GCF_016835505.1 Polypterus senegalus
AACTTTCCTTTCACGTGCTAAACACGGGATGTCGTGTTATCCGGAAGAATCCGATTAGCCCGGTAATTGTTGCGTGTAACTGAATGGGTTAAGTGTAGTTTGTCGGGTGATCGTTTGAGTCTCGGGCTCGTTGCGACCGAAAACGTAAAAGGCTGTTAGCCGGGCGGTTAAACTCAAAATGTTTTAACCAAACACACAAACATAACTTGGAACAGAAATCATCATAAATACCTACACACAAGAATCCCGTGGATAAGCAGGTAAGGAAGACGGATTGTTGCGGTGGGCTGGTGCCCTGCCCAGGGTTTGCTTTCCTGCCTTGCGCCCTGTGTTGGCTGGATTGGCCCCAGCAGACCCTTGTGGCCCTGTAGTTAGGATGTAGCGGGTTGGATAATAGATGGAAGACAGATGGGTGGATGGATGGATGGATAATTCTTCTTTTCTATTCTTCTGCAGTGTGTCTTTGTCATTTCCAACACATGGCACATCAAACATTTGTACTAATAAAGTGCATTACATTTGTCATTCCAACAAATGGCACATCAAAAACATTTGCAGTAATGCATTATTATTATTAAATATGTTTGTAACCTGCCCTCTGTTGGAATGACAAATACAGTGCATTTCATTACTAATCATTAAAAAAATATATTCCAATAGATGGTGAAAAGCAAATTTAACGTTAAGACCTAAGATGATTATTTATATTTCAACCCATATTATTTGGGTAGCATAGCTAATAGAGTATAATATATACAGCAGTGGTTCTCAACCTGTGGGGCGCATGAAGTAACAAAAAGCGCAAGATGTGAAAAAAGGAAAACAAGAATCAAAAATATGAAGAAAAAAAATCTGTTGAAACCAAAACAAATTAACTTAAACTACATTCTGATACTAGAACAATAAATATAGAGTTAGATAAATGTCGATAAAAGTTAAGTAGGTGTAATAAAATATGCATCTACATTTCAAAAATGTTAGGGGGTGAGATTAAAACTGTTATGAAAACTTCGGGTTGCAAATATTTAAAGGTTGAGAAACGATGGTATACAGGCAGACAGACAAACAGACAGAATGATAGATGTGAACAGCACTATATGATAAATAGAATAATTGAAAGGCACTATATGATAGAAATAAAAGACACTATATAATAGATAGCTAGATAGACATGAAAGGCACTATATAATGATAGATACTGTACGCAGAATAATTGAAGGGCACTATATAACAGATACATACATACATACATACATATATTCATAGATAGAGTAATTGAAAGACACAATATAATAGACAGACAGAGAGACAGAAATGATAGGCACTGTAAAATAAATAGATGGAATAATTGAAAAGCACTATATAATAGATCAGGGGTGGGCAAAGTTATTCCTGGAGGGCCGCAGTGGCTATACAGGTTTCTGTTCCAACCCAGTTGCTTAATTAAAAAAAAATCCTTGTCAATTATTCAATTTCAGGGCTCGTTAGTGCTTTAGCTCTGCCATGTCAGGTCATTCTCATATCCTAGATATTTTTTCCTTTCTAGGGATATCATCCAAATGATTTGAAGTCTAAAACAGATGAGTAATTCTCAGTCATTCACTTTTTTCTCTTCATTTTCTCTTTAAGTATTTAATTAAACCAAATAGTGCACGATAAACACACGCAGGTGTAAATGGAAACAAGCTTAATGGAGAAATGCTGAAATTCTTTTGTCATTTGCATCCGATTGCTAATAAGGGGTGATTAAAAACCAAGACTGCAGCTGTTTAAGACGAAAATTAGCAATAAGGGTTCAAAATCTAAATGAGTGAGACAACTAAAATGAAGCCGAAGTGTCACTTGAGCAATAAGGGCTTCTTATGAAGCAACTGGGTTGGAACAAAAACCTGCAGCCACTGCGGCCCTCCAGGAATGACTTTGCCCACCCCTGTAATAGATATGTAGATAGAAATGAAAGGCACTATATAACAGACAGATACTGTAGGCAGAATAATTGAAGAGCACTATATAACAGATACATACTGTACATACATACATTCAGTCATAGATAGAGTAATTGAAAGGCACTATATAAAAGACAGACAGACAGATAGAAATGAAAGGCACTATATAATATATGTGAAGGATGTGATGTCCCACATTAAATGAACACAGTCTCCCAAGAAAAAACTGCCTGCCCTTTCTTCTCTAGTTCCTCAGTGTTCTGAGACTAGCCCAACCTGTCATTAATGTGGACCTCCAAGTACATGTAGGAGTAACTTAAATGGTGACCAGACATAGAGGCTCTTTGGTGTCATGAAAGTCAACGAGCAGTTCTTTGGTTTTACTGATGTTCAGTTGCAGACAATCCTCAAAGTTCTTCCCCTGACTCCTCTCCTCTGTCTCATCCCTTTTATCACAACTCCCCATAAGTGCCGAATCATCTGAGAATTTCTGCAAGTGACCTGACCTGCTATTATATTTTTCTAGTCTGAGGTGTGTCAAGTGAAGAGAGAAGCAGGCAGGCCTGTTCCTTGTGGTGCTCCAGTGTTGCTCACATAGTCATTGAGCCTCACAAACTGCGGTCTGCCCCACAGAAGGTCCATTACAGTGGACACCATAGGCTCATCCACCTGCATATCTCCACGTTTACCCCTTAACAATGATGGCTGGATGTTATTGATAGTGCTGGATATTTAAAACAAAACACACACAGAATCCTCATAGTGCTCCAGCTTTGTCCAGGTGAGAATAAGCCTTGTGGAGCAGGTAGATAATTGCATCTTTTACACCAATCTTTATCTGATAGTCAGACTGTCATGGGTCCAGGTGGTCTACCACAAGAGGACTCAATATAGTCAGGACCCATCTCTCAAAGGTCTTCATGATGTAACACATAAGTAGTATAGGAGCGTCACTATTATACATCATCAGATTTTGACAGGTGTATGTCCCGCCCCCCTGGCATTTCCGGTACCCACCATATGCCACCTGTTAATGGGCATTTCCCCGCGGTCTGATCTCTGCCTGTTGTTGGTGCGCTGTTTGACCGGCATCGGACCTTTTGTCAGTCGTGCGCAAGGAAAATGGTCGGCCGATCTTAGCCTTGATGCTAAAACTGGGGGCTGATCATCTTTGTGATCCGAGACGGACCTTTGGGAGCCTGTAAGGTGTCATAAAAGGTAAGTCATCAATGGGGCGGAGCAGACATCCTGCTCCTATCTGCTTGCAGCTCGGGGTGTGTACAGAGAGTACAGAGAGCGTGATTGACAGATCCCGGCGAGAGGATGTACAAGAAAACTTTAGAGAGAATCTATGACACACCCAAGGAACCTGGCAGTACAGCCCAAAACACCCCTTGAGCATCCCGTTACCTCACCCACCTTGTAAAACCATGCCCTTTATAAAGCAAGGCATATGCCCAAGTGTTTAAAACAATAACTTTCAGAGTGGATGTACAAGGAAAGGTTTAAGAGGGAATCTAGGACACATCCAGGGAAAAAACCTGGCAGTGCGTCCCAAACACACCCATGGGTATAGCGTTACTTTGCCCACCATGTAAAAAACCATGCCCTTTATAAAGCAAGGCATATGGTAGATGCCCAAGTGTTTAAAACAATAACTTTCAGAGTGGATGTACAAGGAAAAAGGTTTTAGAGAGAGTCTATGACACACCCAAGGAACCTGGCAGTACAGCCCAAAACACCTCTTGAGCATCCCGTTACCTTGCCCACCTTGTAAAACCATGCCCTTTATAAAGCAAGGCATATTTCAGATACCAAAAGTGATTTAAAACAACAAGTTTTATTCAATGATTCAAAAAAAGATGCCAAAGTGTCTTAAAAACAACAAATTTTATTGAAGCAAAATTCCAAACATAGCAAAATAAGATCTGGTCTTCACTTTGAGTTACAAATTGTTTGCTATACATTAAAATTGTTTAAACTATGACTAAAAGCAGGAGAAACAGCCGTAAAATAATCACACAAGCTTAATTGTATAAAGATTTGCAATTCACTTGAAAAGAAAAAAACACAAGAAAATGTATACATATAGGGTGCATAAATGAAAATTCAAAACCTGGTCCAACAGTGAGTCGGTAATACACCTAAAATAAAAATGTTTAAGCCAGCAAATATACTTTATATATTTATATTTCACTAAATTATGCAAACCTATTTTCTGTTTGGAACAGAGCCGACCACATAAAGCTGGTCTTCACAGGCTGAATCAGTTTTGCATATCCATCAATGGGTCTCTCTCCTGCTCAAATTCAGCTATAACATCATCCACATCAATCTTGATAGCTTTACGAAAACAAGGGAGATTGTACATTTCTAACAAAGCACGCACACAGGACACAAATCTATCTTTTCTAGCCCTTTTGAGCATAAATAAGCTATGTCTATATGCAATAATTGGTTATATTACAAAATGTGTCCATCTGGTATGCATTTTTCTCTTGACATTCCATACATTTTCCACTAAATGTTCAACAGAGCTAAACACATAAGCCCAAATGACTGAGCGACCAATATGGTCATAATGAATCTTTATTAGATATAATAAAAGGAGAAAACCTTCTATAGGTTGCATTACGTGTCACGCTGGGCAGGGACCTGGTTTTCCTTGTTCTAGCTGCCGAGTCTTGGTTCCTCTGACAACAGAAACAAAACACAAACAGTTAGCCGACAGAAAATATAACTCAAACAGATCTTGTTTAGCATGGATAATGCAATTTGCTTAGGTTTCTGTAAATTAATGTTGGTTTTAAAAAATAACAGTAATGGTGATTAGAGACAAGTTCAAAAGCTGCTGTCCGAATCTTGGACTTTGTTGCATGGTCTTTTGTATAAGCGAAAGTGTTTACTTCAGCAACAAACTGCTTCAGACAGTTTAGTATGAATTTTACTCGGTTTCACAATTCTTAAGCCACACAAGGCTTTAACCAAATAAAACACCGTGTGTATTAATCTTTAAATACTGATCTGTCGACAGATGCTGGAAACACAAGGGTGTATTTCCTCAGGATCACATTCTAGTAAAAGACAAGTGTGCCCATCCTGAGATTCGAACCCAAACGGCATGCTAAACAAGACCCAGTTAATACATCTTACACAGGTGCAGAACACGTAAGCTACAACAGACTTTACATAATGCTTCATTAAAATCAATCCGGCTCTGTGACTGCGATGGCTGACAAGTGTTTGAGAAAATACACAGGTCTTGAGACTTCCGCCTTGAAGTTGAACAATCTTTCACACTGTGCTTAAATACGTCACTGGCCATCGTCACTCTATGGGGGAAAAAAAGAAAAGAAATGTCAAGCAAAAACGTGTTGGAATGGATGAGTGAACAATACACTTACAGTATGCACAAACAAGCACAGCTGAGGTTCAAGAGAAACAGAACAATTGTTTCAATGATCAATTACCAGTAGCAAGTAGATTTAGCAGAGATGTCTTATTACTCAAAATTCAATGATGGATATAAAATTTATCCTCACTTGTATCAATGTGCTCTCAAAATATGCTTGGGCTGTGTAAATAAAAGGCCAAGACAGTTTCTCTGGGTTTTAGTTTGATCTTTAGACAGAGTCGAGTTCCTAAAAAGCTACATACAGGCCAAGGCAAAAAAATTTATAACACATTGGTACAAAACTTCTAAGACAGAACAATATTGTACATTTGTACATTTGTCACGAACAGCGATGTAAAGGCCAGCATAGTAAAACGGTTCAAAAGCACCTTAAAATCCAAAATGTGGAAATATTTTACATATGCCAATACTTTTCGGTATATAGATGTCCCGTCAGACGTTCTGCAGAGTTATAACCACAGTTTACACACCACGATTAAAACAAGACCTGTAGATGTGACTCCTGAAAATGCCCCGAGTGTTTGGAAAACAATCTATGGTAGGGCGGGCAAAGAAAATCTACTCCGTGCACTTTGAAAATAGGTGATCATGTCCGAGTTTCAAAATTAAAAAGTGTATTCGAAAAGGCTATGAGCAGTGGTTTATAGATGAGATATTTATTATCGTTGACTCTTTTAAAATGAATCAAACCTGTCTATAAACTAAGGTTACCCAGGTGATGAAATTAAAGAGATTTTATGCAGAAGAGTTACAAAAATAAAGCCCGATGCTAACCAGGTGTATACCGCATCCAGAAAATTCTAACCACTCACGGGCAGGCGTGGTAGAAACAAGCATGTGTTGGCAAAATGGCTTGGTTGGGACAAGAAATTTAACAGTTGGGTCAAGACTTCAGAAGTGAAAGACAAGGAGTTGAGAAACCAAGAAAAAATGTCTAAAGTCAGAAGTGCATTTTATATAACACTGCTGAGTAATTCATCGGCCAGAACTTTTCCCAACACAACAGCATCATTAACCATTCAGGTAGCCAAGACAATAAAACAGCCCAGAGACTGGAAAGTGGCACTGGTGGAACTGACTTACCCACAAATGTTCAATTCCATCACCCAGGAAGCACCATTTACACTAATGAATGAGGAAACAAGAGAGTATGAAGTGACAGACCCAGAGACAGGATGTACCAGAAGGTTTCAGAGAGAGAATCTATTACACACCCAAGGAAACTGGCAGTGCAGCCCAAACACACCATGGGCATCCCATTACCTCAGCCACCTTCCAAACCATACCCTTTATAAAGCAAATCATAAAGTAAACACCAAGGTGTCTTAAAAACAATAACTTTATTGTATATTTCAAGGACACACACAGTTTGCATCCTTTACCTCATGATCTAACCCAACCCATCTGTTATAACAGGATACATAAAGGGAGAGAAAAAAGGATATCAAAGTATCTTAAAACAACAAGTTTATTGAAGCAAAATTCCAAACATAGCAATTAACACGTAGTCTTTGCTTTCAGAGTTACACACTGTGTGCTATACATTATATATATATTTTTTACATGTATGAATAAAGCAGGAGAAACAGCAGGAAAATATTCACTGATACATACAGTATATGATGTGGGCATCATAAATGTTTATGTTGGTGTAATGCACTCCTAGACAATAATGTTTTGTACTGTATGTTGCAAACTTCATTGAAAAGATTCCTTGAGCATTCTGTTCATAAATTTGTCAAAAGAGACTTTGGGTAAATTACAGTATGAAACTGCTTAGGAAAATTATACAAACAAGCTTGTGTGAATGAGATCAGTAACCCATTTGAAAAGAAACAAAAACACAATTGTATACAAGTATGAGAACACAATCTAATTGCAAACCAGGTCCAAACCTATCAGTGAACCAATAATACCCCTAAATAAAAGTGTTTAATTCAGCACATGTTTAATATATTTGTATTTCACCAAATTATGCAAGCCTATTTTCTCTGTTTGGAACAGAGCCGACCACTAAAAGATGGTCCTCACAGGCTGAATCAGTTGTGCATAAGCATCAACGGGTATCTCTCCCTGCTCAAACACCGACAGAACATCATCCTGCACCTTTCTCTTGACAGATTTAAGAAAACAGGGGAGATTACACATTTTTAGCATAGCACAGACACAGGACACAAGTCTAGCCTTTCTACCCCTTTGGAGCATAAATAAGCTAGGTCTATAAGCCCAAGAACGTTTTTAGACAGGCATAGATCCAAATTACCTGTTTAGATTTCTCTGGTTCATGTTCTACCGACTGGTTATCTTCTATAATGATGACACCGGTCTCTGCTTTAGCGGTATGTTTTGTTGTTGCAGAATCCATGTTTTGCTTCTTTCTAGTAAAAGAAAACAGATAATGGTGTGTCTCGGGATGGACCAGCAAGCTCCAATGCCACGAGGGACCAGCGAGAACGCTCGACTGGCCAAGCGACACAGGGACACGGGTAAGCTGGGATCGGCAAGATCCGATGCCGCGACGGACCAGCGAGGGCACTCGCCTGTCCAAGCGACACAGGGACTATGGTTAGCGTAGCCAGTTAAAACCTTGCAAAAGTGGTGGACTCAGCCAACCAACTTAAGCTCGGTCAAAGGAATTGTTAGCTGTAAAACAAGCGTTGGTGTCTCCTTTCTGACTTGGACAGCGGTGGACTCAGCCGACCTGCTAGGTCTCTGTCATAAGGAGATGGCTACCAGTGCTTGGTTTTAATCAAAGGAGAGACAGAAAATAAAAGGAGAGGAAAAAGAAAGAAAGAAAGAAAGAAAGAAAGAAAACACAGCACAACTTACCCAATTCTTATTACTGAGGAGCCCGGGCCTTTGGGTCCAAATATCTGTACTTAAATATGCTTTTGGGCGAGGCTTTTACAACGCTGGGGCCAATCAAAACGTTTTAAGAAAAGATTTTTTAAGATAACCCGCCAACATATTTTTAACCAATCAACAAACACATGCCGCATGTTAAGCTAGCCAATGGAATTACACCATGCTGGTTCGGGCGTGTGCTGAGTGCATCCAGCGCTTCCCAAATTCAGAACCGACAATCAGGATACACACCAGGCAGCTGTGATGTGAATGGTCTCATATGGCTAAAAGGCAATATGGCGCGACTGAATAAATGTGTGAACTGGTCTGTCAATGAAAACGGTGTTAGCATATGAATTTAACAGTAACAGACAAAATCTTTGTAATACTGCACATGCAATGGTGGCGCACTCTAACCCAGGAGATCTGGTTTTGCGATTGGGGACGAGAGCAAAAATAAGACGGTCTATCTATCTATCTATCTATCTATCTATCTATCTATATTATCATGATTAAAATATGAATGTGTGTTATTCTAACATAGCCCCATAAACAATTAGTAAAAAAAAATGGAATGCTTTTCTTGTCATTCTTAATAAACACAATTTAATTTATAATACGCCTAGAAGTTGGTAAGACACGCTAGGGCTAATGGTTTTGTAAATAAATAAAAATCCGGTAACGCTTTAATATTTATATATAAGTCATGAATGTGTGTACACGTTTAATTAGTCTTTTCATTCCTGGCATGATTAACTTGTACCTTTAAAAGAAGAAAATGCATTATTTTGGTGCATAGCACCCATTTATTAAGTAACTAGGATATGTTAAGGAAAAAGAAGCAGCGTTGCTACTCTCTGTATTGGCCCGTGGCGCATGTATAGAGCTGTCGCTTTCTAAATCAGCACATCGGGGTTCGCACCTGGACAGTACAATATGACATTGACTCTTAAAATGTGTATGTTATTATGACCTTACATTAGGCCTACGGTGTGTCATTCTTTTATAGACACATAAATGAAAAGGTAAAATGGAATTCTTTTGTCGTTATTCTTAATACGCGCAATTTAATTTATGATAGGCCTAGAAGTTGGTAAGTCACGCTGGGGCAGACGGTCTTGTAAATAAATAAATAAATAAAACCCGGTAACGCGTTAATATTTATGTATATATAGGTCATGATGGTGTGCACGTGTAATTTGACTTTTTATCCCTGGCATGATTAACTTGTGCCTTAAAATAAGAATAAGAAGAAAAAATGAACCAGAGCAGCGCATGCGTGTGTTGTCCGGTGGCGCACCCGTAGAGCTGTCACTTTCTTAAGATAGGGGATCTGGGTTCGAGTCCGGGCAGACAACAAAAGTAAAACATTGACTTTTCAAATGTGTATATGATTATGCATTACTGTATGTTATTCTATTATAGCCAAGTAAACTAAGTGGTCAAATGGAATTCTAGCAGGAGTTTGAAATGAGTAATAGATTTTTACTCGCGAAGGCAGATAGGAAGAGCATGCCAAATTTTAGGGGCCATCACACTGAAAGTTCTGCCACCCATAGTTACAAACCTGTATTTAGCTACGGTGAGTAAATTAGCGTCACGATGATCTTAAATCCTCACCCAGGGTAATCCGAAACACGTTTCTAACGGTTCAAAATCCTTATAAATAATTTTTCTTTACAAAAAGTAACACTCGTCAGGGGGACACTGGAATCTGTTGCTGCTCTTTAAGATGAGGCGAGTGTAGAGGGCCTTGTTGGAACATTCTAGATGTACTCTATTACATAAAATGAAATGATAAAATTCATTGGAATATACGTTTCATCGTCTGTCTATAAGTGATAACGGTGGAACATTCCAGAGGTATTACATATAATAAATGATGCAATTTAATTGTAGCACCTGTTTTACAGTTATGTTTCACCATGTGTCCATAAACGATAACAGCTGATTACGTCATGTTTGGTGGTTATTGGTCTATTATATATAACATGGACGGAATTACACATTAAATATTTTATGCATTTTGCATTATGGAGCATTATGGCTCGCTTCTTAGATTCGGATGAAACTGATGATCACCTTTCCGATTGCCACAGAATTAAGATTTGTATATTATATATTCATGCATAATTAGTGAAAAAAACTTACTTTGTCCCGGTCTGGAGATTGCTCCCGAAGGGGATATAATGCTATTTGTATGTACAAAAGTGGATATCTTTTGGTTTTCTTCACTTAAGGATATAAACTCGTGAAATCGTAGTAATATATTTTTCTCCAGCGCACACCTTGCAATATAAAAGTGTTGCAAACACAATCTTATTCGCTGTTATACAATACTAACACGTACATCCGTTCACTCAGCTCGCCGATGGGCCCCAATAATCACACACGCCCATCCTCTTTTTCTACCGTGTGCCCATTTGTGAGGCCCTTGGCCAGCAAGGGTCTTATCGCTGCGGTCCATTGAGCTCAAGCAATGAACAGTGGCCCTGGACTGAACACAGGCCCCACTGCTTGTTGGTTGAACAAATACTTACAGCATCCAGATCGGTTTTAATAATGAAAGGATTCGTTAAACAACCAATGTTTATTTATTTATTTATTTTTGTTTTTGTTTTGTTTTCGTACCTGGGATCTGTCATACTAATAATGTCGTTAAGACGTGTAAGGGTTCCTTTATGGTGCTCTTTTTCGGCGAGACAGTCATCAATAGAGATTCAAGCAATTTCTCACGTGCTGAAAATCCTGGTAAGAAATATTGTGGCGGTATTTTAAAATTGACTTTGTACATACAAATAGCATTATATCCCCTTCGGGAGCAATCTCCAGACCGGGACAAAGTAAGTTTTTTTCACTAATTATGCATGAATATATAATATACAAATCTTAATTCTGTGGCAATCGGAAAGGTGATCATCAGTTTCATCCGAATCTAAGAAGCGAGCCATAATGCTCCATAATGCAAAATGCATAAAATATTTAATGTGTAATTCCGTCCATGTTATATATAATAGACCAATAACCACCAAACATGACGTAATCAGCTGTTATCGTTTATGGACACATGGTGAAACATAACTGTAAAACAGGTGCTACAATTAAATTGCATCATTTATTATATGTAATACCTCTGGAATGTTCCACCGTTATCACTTATAGACAGACGATGAAACGTATATTCCAATGAATTTTATCATTTCATTTTATGTAATAGAGTACATCTAGAATGTTCCAACAAGGCCCTCTACACTCGCCTCATCTTAAAGAGCAGCAACAGATTCCAGTGTCCCCCTGACGAGTGTTACTTTTGTAAAGAAAAATTATTTATAAGGATTTTGAACCGTTAGAAACGTGTTTCGGATTACCCTGGGTGAGGATTTAAGATCATCGTGACGCTAATTTACTCACCGTAGCTAAATACAGGTTTGTAACTATGGGTGGCAGAACTTTCAGTGTGATGGCCCCTAAAATTTGGCATGCTCTTCCTATCTGCCTTCGCGAGTAAAAATCTATTACTCATTTCAAACTCCTGCTAGAATTCCATTTGACCACTTAGTTTACTTGGCTATAATAGAATAACATACAGTAATGCATAATCATATACACATTTGAAAAGTCAATGTTTTACTTTTGTTGTCTGCCCGGACTCGAACCCAGATCCCCTATCTTAAGAAAGTGACAGCTCTACGGGTGCGCCACCGGACAACACACGCATGCGCTGCTCTGGTTCATTTTTTCTTCTTATTCTTATTTTAAGGCACAAGTTAATCATGCCAGGGATAAAAAGTCAAATTACACGTGCACACCATCATGACCTATATATACATAAATATTAACGCGTTACCGGGTTTTATTTATTTATTTATTTACAAGACCGTCTGCCCCAGCGTGACTTACCAACTTCTAGGCCTATCATAAATTAAATTGCGCGTATTAAGAATAACGACAAAAGAATTCCATTTTACCTTTTCATTTATGTGTCTATAAAAGAATGACACACCGTAGGCCTAATGTAAGGTCATAATAACATACACATTTTAAGAGTCAATGTCATATTGTACTGTCCAGGTGCGAACCCCGATGTGCTGATTTAGAAAGCGACAGCTCTATACATGCGCCACGGGCCAATACAGAGAGTAGCAACGCTGCTTCTTTTTCCTTAACATATCCTAGTTACTTAATAAATGGGTGCTATGCACCAAAATAATGCATTTTCTTCTTTTAAAGGTACAAGTTAATCATGCCAGGAATGAAAAGACTAATTAAACGTGTACACACATTCATGACTTATATATAAATATTAAAGCGTTACCGGATTTTTATTTATTTACAAAACCATTAGCCCTAGCGTGTCTTACCAACTTCTAGGCGTATTATAAATTAAATTGTGTTTATTAAGAATGACAAGAAAAGCATTCCATTTTTTTTTACTAATTGTTTATGGGGCTATGTTAGAATAACACACATTCATATTTTAATCATGATAATATAGATAGATAGATAGATAGATAGATAGATAGACCGTCTTATTTTTGCTCTCGTCCCCAATCGCAAAACCAGATCTCCTGGGTTAGAGTGCGCCACCATTGCATGTGCAGTATTACAAAGATTTTGTCTGTTACTGTTAAATTCATATGCTAACACCGTTTTCATTGACAGACCAGTTCACACATTTATTCAGTCGCGCCATATTGCCTTTTAGCCATATGAGACCATTCACATCACAGCTGCCTGGTGTGTATCCTGATTGTCGGTTCTGAATTTGGGAAGCGCTGGATGCACTCAGCACACGCCCGAACCAGCATGGTGTAATTCCATTGGCTAGCTTAACATGCGGCATGTGTTTGTTGATTGGTTAAAAATATGTTGGCGGGTTATCTTAAAAAATCTTTTCTTAAAACGTTTTGATTGGCCCCAGCGTTGTAAAAGCCTCGCCCAAAAGCATATTTAAGTACAGATATTTGGACCCAAAGGCCCGGGCTCCTCAGTAATAAGAATTGGGTAAGTTGTGCTGTGTTTTCTTTCTTTCTTTCTTTCTTTCTTTCTTTTTTCCTCTCCTTTTATTTTCTGTCTCTCCTTTGATTAAAACCAAGCACTGGTAGCCATCTCCTTATGACAGAGACCTAGCAGGTCGGCTGAGTCCACCGCTGTCCAAGTCAGAAAGGAGACACCAACGCTTGTTTTACAGCTAACAATTCCTTTGACCGAGCTTAAGTTGGTTGGCTGAGTCCACCACTTTTGCAAGGTTTTAACTGGCTACGCTAACCATAGTCCCTGTGTCGCTTGGACAGGCGAGTGCCCTCGCTGGTCCGTCGCGGCATCGGATCTTGCCGATCCCAGCTTACCCGTGTCCCTGTGTCGCTTGGCCAGTCGAGCGTTCTCGCTGGTCCCTCGTGGCATTGGAGCTTGCTGGTCCATCCCCGAGACACACCATTATCTGTTTTCTTTTACTAGAAAGAAGCAAAACATGGATTCTGCAACAACAAAACATACCGCTAAAGCAGAGACCGGTGTCATCATTATAGAAGATAACCAGTCGGTAGAACATGAACCAGAGAAATCTAAACAGGTAATTTGGATCTATGCCTGTCTAAAAACGTTCTTGGGCTTATAGACCTAGCTTATTTATGCTCCAAAGGGGTAGAAAGGCTAGACTTGTGTCCTGTGTCTGTGCTATGCTAAAAATGTGTAATCTCCCCTGTTTTCTTAAATCTGTCAAGAGAAAGGTGCAGGATGATGTTCTGTCGGTGTTTGAGCAGGAGAGATACCCGTTGATGCTTATGCACAACTGATTCAGCCTGTGAGGACCATCTTTTAGTGGTCGGCTCTGTTCCAAACAGAGAAAATAGGCTTGCATAATTTGGTGAAATACAAATATATTAAACATGTGCTGAATTAAACACTTTTATTTAGGGGTATTATTGGTTCACTGATAGGTTTGGACCTGGTTTGCAATTAGATTGTGTTCTCATACTTGTATACAATTGTGTTTTTGTTTCTTTTCAAATGGGTTACTGATCTCATTCACACAAGCTTGTTTGTATAATTTTCCTAAGCAGTTTCATACTGTAATTTACCCAAAGTCTCTTTTGACAAATTTATGAACAGAATGCTCAAGGAATCTTTTCAATGAAGTTTGCAACATACAGTACAAAACATTATTGTCTAGGAGTGCATTACACCAACATAAACATTTATGATGCCCACATCATATACTGTATGTATCAGTGAATATTTTCCTGCTGTTTCTCCTGCTTTATTCATACATGTAAAAAATATATATAATGTATAGCACACAGTGTGTAACTCTGAAAGCAAAGACTACGTGTTAATTGCTATGTTTGGAATTTTGCTTCAATAAACTTGTTGTTTTAAGATACTTTGATATCCTTTTTTCTCTCCCTTTATGTATCCTGTTATAACAGATGGGTTGGGTTAGATCATGAGGTAAAGGATGCAAACTGTGTGTGTCCTTGAAATATACAATAAAGTTATTGTTTTTAAGACACCTTGGTGTTTACTTTATGATTTGCTTTATAAAGGGTATGGTTTGGAAGGTGGCTGAGGTAATGGGATGCCCATGGTGTGTTTGGGCTGCACTGCCAGTTTCCTTGGGTGTGTAATAGATTCTCTCTCTGAAACCTTCTGGTACATCCTGTCTCTGGGTCTGTCACTTCATACTCTCTTGTTTCCTCATTCATTAGTGTAAATGGTGCTTCCTGGGTGATGGAATTGAACATTTGTGGGTAAGTCAGTTCCACCAGTGCCACTTTCCAGTCTCTGGGCTGTTTTATTGTCTTGGCTACCTGAATGGTTAATGATGCTGTTGTGTTGGGAAAAGTTCTGGCCGATGAATTACTCAGCAGTGTTATATAAAATGCACTTCTGACTTTAGACATTTTTTCTTGGTTTCTCAACTCCTTGTCTTTCACTTCTGAAGTCTTGACCCAACTGTTAAATTTCTTGTCCCAACCAAGCCATTTTGCCAACACATGCTTGTTTCTACCACGCCTGCCCGTGAGTGGTTAGAATTTTCTGGATGCGGTATACACCTGGTTAGCATCGGGCTTTATTTTTGTAACTCTTCTGCATAAAATCTCTCTTTAATTTCATCACCTGGGTAACCTTAGTTTATAGACAGGTTTGATTCATTTTAAAAGAGTCAACGATAATAAATATCTCATCTATAAACCACTGCTCATAGCCTTTTCGAATACACTTTTAATTTTGAAACTCGGACATGATCACCTATTTTCAAAGTGCACGGAGTAGATTTTCTTTGCCCGGCCCTACCATAGATTGTTTTCCAAACACTCGGGCATTTTCAGGAGTCACATCTACAGGTCTTGTTTTAATCGTGGTGTGTAAACTGTGGTTATAACTCTGCAGAACGTCTGACGGACATCTATATACCGAAAAGTATTGGCATATGTAAAATATTTCCACATTTTGGATTTTAAGGTGCTTTTGAACCGTTTTACTATGCTGGCCTTTACATCGCTGTTCGTGACAAATGTACAAATGTACAATATTGTTCTGTCTTAGAAGTTTTGTACCAATGTGTTATAAATTTTTTGCCTTGGCCTGTATGTAGCTTTTAGGAACTCGACTCTGTCTAAAGATCAAACTAAAACCCAGAGAAACTGTCTTGGCCTTTTATTTACACAGCCCAAGCATATTTTGAGAGCACATTGATACAAGTGAGGATAAATTTTATATCCATCATTGAATTTTGAGTAATAAGACATCTCTGCTAAATCTACTTGCTACTGGTAATTGATCATTGAAACAATTGTTCTGTTTCTCTTGAACCTCAGCTGTGCTTGTTTGTGCATACTGTAAGTGTATTGTTCACTCATCCATTCCAACACGTTTTTGCTTGACATTTCTTTTCTTTTTTTCCCCCATAGAGTGACGATGGCCAGTGACGTATTTAAGCACAGTGTGAAAGATTGTTCAACTTCAAGGCGGAAGTCTCAAGACCTGTGTATTTTCTCAAACACTTGTCAGCCATCGCAGTCACAGAGCCGGATTGATTTTAATGAAGCATTATGTAAAGTCTGTTGTAGCTTACGTGTTCTGCACCTGTGTAAGATGTATTAACTGGGTCTTGTTTAGCATGCCGTTTGGGTTCGAATCTCAGGATGGGCACACTTGTCTTTTACTAGAATGTGATCCTGAGGAAATACACCCTTGTGTTTCCAGCATCTGTCGACAGATCAGTATTTAAAGATTAATACACACGGTGTTTTATTTGGTTAAAGCCTTGTGTGGCTTAAGAATTGTGAAACCGAGTAAAATTCATACTAAACTGTCTGAAGCAGTTTGTTGCTGAAGTAAACACTTTCGCTTATACAAAAGACCATGCAACAAAGTCCAAGATTCGGACAGCAGCTTTTGAACTTGTCTCTAATCACCATTACTGTTATTTTTTAAAACCAACATTAATTTACAGAAACCTAAGCAAATTGCATTATCCATGCTAAACAAGATCTGTTTGAGTTATATTTTCTGTCGGCTAACTGTTTGTGTTTTGTTTCTGTTGTCAGAGGAACCAAGACTCGGCAGCTAGAACAAGGAAAACCAGGTCCCTGCCCAGCGTGACACGTAATGCAACCTATAGAAGGTTTTCTCCTTTTATTATATCTAATAAAGATTCATTATGACCATATTGGTCGCTCAGTCATTTGGGCTTATGTGTTTAGCTCTGTTGAACATTTAGTGGAAAAATGTATGGAATGTCAAGAGAAAAAATGCATACCAGATGGACACATTTTGTAATATAACCAATTATTGCATATAGACATAGCTTATTTATGCTCAAAAGGGCTAGAAAAGATAGATTTGTGTCCTGTGTGCGTGCTTTGTTAAAATGTACAATCTCCCTTGTTTTCGTAAAGCTATCAAGATTGATGTGGATGATGTTATAGCTGAATTTGAGCAGGAGAGAGACCCATTGATGGATATGCAAAACTGATTCAGCCTGTGAAGACCAGCTTTATGTGGTCGGCTCTGTTCCAAACAGAAAATAGGTTTGCATAATTTAGTGAAATATAAATATATAAAGTATATTTGCTGGCTTAAACATTTTTATTTTAGGTGTATTACCGACTCACTGTTGGACCAGGTTTTGAATTTTCATTTGCATACCCTATATGTATACATTTTCTTGTGTTTTTTTCTTTTCAAGTGAATTGCAAATCTTTATACAATTAAGCTTGTGTGATTATTTTACGGCTGTTTCTCCTGCTTTTAGTCATAGTTTAAACAATTTTAATGTATAGCAAACAATTTGTAACTCAAAGTGAAGACCAGATCTTATTTTGCTATGTTTGGAATTTTGCTTCAATAAAATTTGTTGTTTTTAAGACACTTTGGCATCTTTTTTTGAATCATTGAATAAAACTTGTTGTTTTAAATCACTTTTGGTATCTGAAATATGCCTTGCTTTATAAAGGGCATGGTTTTACAAGGTGGGCAAGGTAACGGATGCTCAAGAGGTGTTTTGGGCTGTACTGCCAGGTTCCTTGGGTGTGTCATAGACTCTCTCTAAAACCTTTTTCCTTGTACATCCACTCTGAAAGTTATTGTTTTAAACACTTGGGCATCTACCATATGCCTTGCTTTATAAAGGGCATGGTTTTTTACATGGTGGGCAAAGTAACGCTATACCCATGGGTGTGTTTGGGACGCACTGCCAGGTTTTTTCCCTGGATGTGTCCTAGATTCCTCTTAAACCTTTCCTTGTACATCCACTCTGAAAGTTATTGTTTTAAACACTTGGGCATATGCCTTGCTTTATAAAGGGCATGGTTTTACAAGGTGGGTGAGGTAACGGATGCTCAAGGGGTGTTTTGGGCTGTACTGCCAGGTTCCTTGGGTGTGTCATAGATTCTCTCTAAAGTTTTCTTGTACATCCTCTCGCGGGATCTGTCAATCACGCTCTCTGTACTCTCTGTACACACCCCCGAGCGCTGCAAGCAGATAGGAGCAGGATGTCTGCTCCGCCCCATTGATGACTTACCTTTTATGACACCTTACAGGCTCCCAAAGGTCCGTCTCGGATCACAAAGATGATCAGCCCCAGTTTTAGCATCAAGGCTAAGATCGGCCGACCATTTTCCTTGCGCACGACTGACAAAAGGTCCGATGCGGTCAAACAGCGCACCCAACAACAGGCAGAGATCAGACCGCGGGGAAATGCCCATTAACCAGGTGGCATATGGTGGGTACCGGAAATGCCAGGGGGGCGGGACATACACCTGTCAAAATCTGATGATGTATAATAGTGACGCTCCTATACTACTCACATAATATAATATAATATAATATAATATAATATAATATAATATAATATAATATAATATAATATAATATAATATAATATAATATAATATAATATAATATAATATAATATAATATAGGGCAACACGGTGGCGCAGTGGGTAGCGCTGCTGCCTCGCAGTTAGTCGACCCGGGTTCACTTCCCTGGTCCTCCCTGCGTAGAGTTTGCATGTTTTCCCCATACCACCGTGCCACCCGGGATTCCCCCATTCACTCCTATTTCCTCCCACAATCCAAAGATATAACCAAAGGTTAGTTGGATAGCTGATGATAAATTGGACTATGTATGTGTGTGTGTGTTATATGTCTGCCATGCAGTGAAGTGAATCTCATGTTGTGTTCACCACATTCACCAGTTAATCTTTATTGGGCACATTTTCCACCCTGTGATAGACTGGCTTCCTGTGCAGGGATTGTTCCTGAATTGCACCCTGTGCCTGCTAGGATAGGCACCAGCTTCCCTGTGACCCTACTCAAGATAAAGCAGTTTTAGAAGATGAATAGATTCATTACCTAATCTAACCTAACCTAATGCATTCTGTGTATAAAGATTGATACAGCACTAAAACAATAGGTAAGAAAGCATAGAAACTGCTGTTATAAAGTAAATAAATGAAAATCTTCCGGTTTCATTTAGTTTTATTATAGTTTACTAGACTGCGCTGTCTTTTTAAAGAAATCAAAGATAAAAAAAAAAAAAGTCTGACTCAAAATTAAATGTTTAATTTCAAACATCGTATAATCGGAACGCATTGTTATCGGCAGTTTCAGCACCCTGGATAGAGAATGCGGCGCATTATGCCGACGTAAATATAACAAGTGAAGCGTTTGCGACTGAAAATTCTCACCGTTTGTCAGAGCGCAACTAACAACCTTTAGAGGAATGGGCATAAAATGATAAGCAAATAAATGTCAATACAGATTAGCTGTTTGTTGTCAATCAACGTGCATTTCTGTACAGTGGATTAAGAACGTCTTCAGACCCCTTCATTTACTTATTTAGCCGACGCCTTTATTCAAAGCGACTTAAAATATTCATGATCAGACGCACCCTTAGCGGTGTGCGGGGGGCATCGGGCTGACCAACCCTATGCGGGGCCGGTTTATGTCAAACGCTGTTACCGGTATGTGTGGACTGTAGAAACTTGCGCGCGAATTTAATAAAAACTAATGTTAACATGCACCGGATTTTCTCATTACAGTATTCAGCTAATTTTTTGCAAGACAACATGCAGACTTTAATAATAATAATAATAATACATTTTATTAATTTGTAGGCGCCTTTCTAAACACTCAAGGACACCGAACAATAGATAAAACACAGATTATAAACAAAAGTAAAATACAAAAGTTAAATCAGACAGAGCAATTGTAATCAAAGAGAAAAAGCAGTCTTAAACAAATGAGTTTTAAGTTTAGATTTGAAAAGTGAAAATGATTCAATATTTCTAAGCTCATATTGTAGTGAGTTCCGGGGCTGGGGAGCAGAGCATTCATTTGGTGGTGGTAAGACGGACGAAGGGGTCAGTCAGGTGGATGGAGGAAGAGGATCTAAGGCACAGGTGTCTAACTCTAGGCCTGGAGGGCCGCAGCAGCTACAGGTTTTCATTCCAACCCTTTTCCTAATCAGTGACCAGTTTTTCACTGCTAATTCACATTTTAATAGCCCTGTTAGAAGAATTCAGTCCTCTGAATTGATTCATTTCCTCATTAAAATGCAGCCAAACAGAAATGAGATGTGAAACGAGCCAACAGATGACCAGCTAAACTGGGGATTCAAACTCCAACCAGTTTCTTAATAAGAAGCCGATTCTTGCTGTTAATTCAACTCGTTATTTAATTCCACGGCTTGTTGTTGCTCTCGTTCGGCCACAGCTGACATTTCCAAAACTGTTGATTTTCTGTTTTTCATAAGAACATCGCCAAAGTGTTTTGGTGAGTTGAGAGATCAGCCTTACTGAGACCTTCACCTTTCTTTATTTTCAGATATTGTGTGATGGGGTGGCTTGTTTTGTGTCTCGTTATTGTTTGGCTGCTAATTAAGGAAAAAAGAAACAACTAAAGGGCCTGAGTTAAGTTAATTAAAAGAAGTAATTGGCAGCAGAAACTGGTCACGAATGAAGAAGATGGTAAGAATGAAAACCTGCAGCCACTACGGCCCACCAGGACTGGAGATTGACACCCCTGATCTAAGGGTGCGGGAGGGAATGGCAACATGGAGGAGGTCGGACAGATACGGAGGGGCGAGGTTGTGGAGAGCCTTAAAAGTTAACAGAAGAATTTTGAGTTGAATGCGGAACTTAACTGGAAGCCAGTTAACTTTAGTAATTCTTTTTAAAGTTAAATTTATCAAAATATAACGATACAATCTATTAAAAAAGTACAATTCATAATGCATGACAATACCACAACAGTGCGAAATGCGATGCGGTGTCATGCGGAAATTAGCAGGGCCTCTTCTAGAAAAGGACCCAAATTGCGAGAGCCGATATGCAGGATGTCATCGTCATAACTCACGTTGATGTCATGTCAGCCGGTTATCACGTTTTTGTGCATTAATATTCGGACATATTTACGGCCTGCAAATAAAATGTGAGTTTCAGTGTTTCGACAGGAGGTGTGAAATTAACGTAGAGGTAATCATCATGAAATCTCTTACTGGTTTCCAGGTTCAGAGACGAAAATTCTCTTTTCTTCCGATTGGAAAAGCCGTTGATGACATCTTCATAGTCTAATCTGGATGCCATTTCTTTTTCTATACATAGAATCACCAGACCACAAAGCCTGTCTTAAGACATGGTTGATCTTTACTGAAGAATTTAACTTGACAAATCTGCTCGAATGGGACACGCAGACCTCAAAAGCAGAGCCCCCTTAGGCGTAGGGCGGTCACCCCCAAACGCTACTCTTATTTATGATACAAGTGGTTCCACTTCTTTTCTTTTTCCAATTGGAGCACAAGCAGGTGAAGTGAGTTGTTCAGGATCACACAGTATTGTGTCAGCGGTGGGATTTGAATTCCCAACCTCAGGGGTTGAGGTCCTTTATCTTTAACCACTGCACCACACTGCCCTTCACCTTCCTCTCACTTTGTGTTTTAGATTTCATTTCAAGCTGATACAATTGCAATTTTTGACCATCAAGCTACACTCACAAACCCTTAATGACAAAGTGAAAAGATGTTTTCTATACCAATTTGTTACAAATCAAAATCTGAAATCTCACTCATTTCTAGAGGTTTGCAGAATGTTTGACGTGGTTCTGGCGAATGCTGATCACTTTTAAATCCTTTGAGAGGTTACTAGAACTTGAATGGTGTCCACCTGTGACTAAAATAAATTGACTGGACATCATTTAGAAAGGCATAGAAGGTCCAACAATTGAAATCTGGGGCGGCTACAGCCAGTACCAGCAAGCAGCACTGGGAACATGGAAGGAAACAACACTGACCAGTGTGGTAGTCCAATACAGGGCCCACCCACTAATCAACAGTTGACCTAATCTGTTAAGAACATGCCCAAGGAAGACTTCTAGCCCCACCCACAGTGCCCAGAGAAGGCTCCACCCCTTTCTTTTGGACACTATTAAAGTGTGCGGTTCTCTAGGAGGCGGAGTCTTATTTTGAGCCTTTGCCTCAACAAGGACAGAGCTCCCGCTGACGGAACCTAGCGGGCAGATAAGAGCCATTGTTATTTTGTGCTTGTGCATCTTTTCTGTTGTGTCCAGTGGCAGACTTCATTTTCGGTCCCTGAAACTTGAACTGTTATGGTGGCCCCTTCACAACAGACAGCAAGGTCTGGGTAAACCACCATTATCTTCTTCAAAGATACAGCAGATCACTACAGTTTTTTTGATACTTTAATAACCTTTTACTTTTTAATGATTATTTTGTATTAAAATACACTATATTATTAATATCTCTCAATTATAATAAAAACAAATCTTGGGACGAGATGTGACTTTTTGAAGAGACTTTTTGCAAGGAAGTCCGGCAAGACAGAGAATTTTACCATGAGATTGTTTCAAGTCACGCCCTACTTATAACTATTTTCAAACAAGACCACAGTCATCAGGTGCATTCCGGCACTTAACCTGGACAGACACCAATCCATTAAAGGGCTTACTTATGAACACACACACACATTTACGAAGATCCAGTTTAGAATGACCCATTCCTCTAAATATGGCAGCGAGAACCAATGAAGTCAAACGAATTAACGTGAAAATTGTCAATCGGTTACTCAGCAAATTGGTTCAATGCGTAGCATTAGATTGAAACAGTTAGTGCGGAAGATGAAAACGTCAACTTACAATATCACGAAGAATATCTACAACCGTTAACACCGTCTGGTTTTCCACCGGCCCGAATTACTGTTGAAAGAAAGATCTTGTATCGTAATGTTATTGCGTAATTTATTGTTGCCTTCAAAGTTGATCGAACAATTCTGACATGTAAAATTTGAACAGGCAACAAGAAAGGTAATGTAGTCCATCTAACATGAGACACCAAAGGAGATCTCGATATGCCATTCGTATTAAAACGTTTACAGTTTCCCGTTACAATAGCTTTTGCTATGACAATTAACAAATCACAGGGATAAACATTCGAAAAAGTTGGTTTATTTATTAGAGAGAAAGAAACGAAATTCACTCACGGGCAGTTATACGTTGCATTGTCACGATGTAACTCCAAACACGGAATCAAAATTCAATTCAATCTTGAAGCAAAGTTAATATTGTTTATATCTAAATATTGTTTAACTGAAGTTTTATAGAAAAAGTGAAAATAATGCATAAGTAACAATTCCCATGTATTTGTGTGTCATTACCTAAACTAGATGGTGCTTGTTCGTTATTGCCACTTTGATGATAAGCAGATTGTATTTTAAGACAAATATACGAGGGGGGGACCCAAAAACAACAAGAATTTTTTTTTTAAATCGTATATTTCTCAGAACATTTCCGAAATCGAATCACCCTCGAAATACTCTCCCCGAGATGCAATACACGTGTCCCACCGCTTTCTCCATTGTTCAAAACTGTTCTGGAACTCTTGCAAAGTTGATGGCCTTCCGTGCCTCTGTCGTTTGTTTCTTGACCTCCTCTAACGCCTGAAAATGTTTTCCTTTAAGGTCCCTCTTGATACTTGGAAATAAGAAAAGAAATCACAGGGTGCAAGGTCCAGGGAGTAGGGGGGGGGGGAGTTTGAGGCTTGCCATTGTCATCCCGTTTTTCGTGAGAAACTGCCGCACACTCAGAATTATGTTGCCTGCTCACCACAATTCGGCTCGTTTTCTCCGCACTTCATCACACAATCACTTGTGCACTTCAAGGACGCCGCTTGGCCAAATGACGTGCATGGCAGTCTAGTACAACTTGCGGAAAACGTCAGAACTAATGCCCCTCCAGTATTTTTGGGTCCCCCTCTTTGTACACATCATTGTGGTTATTTCCAAAGGGGTCAACTACTGGTCCCTGCGGTGGGCTTGCGCCCTGCCCGGGGTTTGTTTCCTGCCTTGCACCCTGTGTTGGCTGGGACTGGCTCCAGCAGACCCCGTGACCCTGTGGTTAGGATATGGCGGGTTGGATAATAGATGGATGGATGGGTCAACTACAAGGTGGTCCAGATCTAATTATGCAGATCCAGATCATCTGGATGACTTTGATTTATGCGAGGTTGATTCCAGTTCGGCGTAAACATGATTCTTCATTGTCGTCAGTTAGCACACTTCTCGATGGTCCGGGATTTTTCGGGTGATTTTCTATGTAATAAACTTAATAAGTTAGAGCGTAATGAAAATTGCATAATTAGATCTGAGCCACCCTATACTTTTTCTTGCCACTGTATCTTATAAAGTTCTTATATCTGATCTGTTATATGTTGCCCATTCCATCTACCCCTCTCTCTATTGTATGCAGTGTCTCTCAAATCAATTGTAAGGCACCCTTCCTTTTTATATTTTGCCTTTCCAATATTTCTATCAATTGTACGTTGTGCCTTTCATATCTGCTTATTACATGGCGCCTTTCCTCCTATCTTATACTGGGCCTTTTCATACCTATTGCTTTTTCTCTCCATTTTAAATAACCAATCAATCCATCTAATATGCAGTGCCTTTCATCACACGCACGTGCTCGGTGAGTCTCTTATGATGACTGATTTTGTTAGGACATGGGGGAGAATGGCAGAAAAAAATGGCAGAAAAGCCACCAGGAAAGTCTGAGTGACATCGCCTCATTTCCTCCTTTGATTCCCAGTCTGGTGCCAGCACTGAAGTCTGGACGGGCATACTGTGGGAATATGGGACAGCACAGTGGAAGACGCACTGGCGGCACACTGTTTTTTCCCATGTGCCTCTGCCAAAATGACAGCTAAATGGGACCGCAGAACATTTTATAATAATTGTCTTGGTATAGTTTACATTATCCATGCCTTCATCTATTATCTATTGACTTTCAAATTTACCTCTCCATGCTATATAATGGATCTACTTTTCATTCCTACCTTGCATTTCCTATATATTATATGCAACATTTTATATCTATGTATTATGTACTATGTAGTGCCTATGGGGATTGTGGAAGAGAGGTGAAGAAAGAGTGCAGGCAGGGTGGAATGGATATTGGTGGATCAGCAAGAGTGATAGGGAAGGCCTACAGGATGGTAGTGAGACCAGCTATGTGATATGGGCTGGAGACGGTGGCACAGGAGACAGAGCTGGAGGTGGCAGAGTTAAAGAGGCTAAGATTTGCATTGGGTGTGACGAGGATGGACAGGATTAGAAATGAGGACATTAGAGGGTCAGCTCAGGTGGGACGGTTGGGAGACAAAGTCAGAGAGGCGAGATGGTGTTGGTTTAGACATGAGCAGAGGAGAGATGAGGGGTATAATGAGAGAAGGGTACTAAGGATAGAGCTGGCAGGTAAGAGGAGAAGAGGAAGGCCTAAGAGAAGGTTTATGGATGTGGTGAGAGAGGACATGCAGGTGATGGGTGTAACACAGCGGTTCTCAAACTGTGGGGGGGCACTGAAGCTGTACAAGGGGGGTGTCGAATAAATGAACAAGACATCAAAATACATTTTTTACATTTTTATTTCACATTTACATTTGCAAGCATATCACAACGAATGCATTATAACTAAAATTAAAATAAAACATTTCTAAGGCACAGATCTAATCTATACTAATAAAAGGCAAAGCCCTCACTGACTGACTGACTGACTGACTCACTCACTCACTCACTCACTCATCACAAATTCTCTATCTTCCCGTGTAGGTAGAAGGCTGAAATTTGGCAGGCTCATTCCTTACAGCTTACTTACAAAAGTTAAGCAGGTTTCATTTCGAAATTCTACACGTAACGGTCATAACGGTTGACAACGTCCGCCATGTTGAACTTTCTTATTTATGGCCCCATCTTCACGAAATTTGGTAGGCGGCTTCCCTGCGCTAACTGAAACCAATGTAAGTACTTATTTTGGTGGTATGACGCCACTGTCGGCCGCCATATTGAACTTTCCAACATCACTAATTCTCCAATTTCCCGTGTAGGTAGACGGCTGAAATTTGGCAGGCTCATTCTTTACAGCTTACTTACAAAAGGTGGGTAGGTTTCATTTCGATATTCTACGCGTAACGGTCATAACCGTCGACAAAGTCCGCCATATTAAACTTTCTTATTTATGGTCCCATCTTCACAAAATTTGGTAGGCAGATTCCTTGCGCTAACCGAAACCGATGTACGTACTTATTTCGGTGGTATGACGCCACTGTCGGCCGCCATATTGAACTTTCCAACGGTCTTTGTTACTTATGGGCCCAACTCCAAGAAATTTGGTAGACAGGTTCCCAACGCTAACTGTATCCTACTTACGTACATATATACGTCCATAGCCTGCAGCTCAGTCACCGTTGGGTCTCCCATGTTGTTGGCTGCCTGCTTATATAAGACCGTCTGTTGCTCCGGACTCTTCATTCCCTTCCTTGCTTCGCCACGGATTCACATCTCCTGCTGATAACTACAGCCTTTTTATTTAATCCACGGCTTCTCCACTGTGTTATTGTTCATTTATTACGATTATAGTTATTGTGTAGGTATTTTAGACTTACTTTACATTTCTCAGGTACCCATTTCCTTTATCGTTCCAACTGTACCCCGATTAACATGTCTATCGAGGTGATCACCATCGATCAAAGAACTGTCACTTACCGAGTGGTTTCCATGCCCGGAGATACCACCTGCCTTTTCCATTTTCTTTGTTACATATTGCGCGACCATATCAGGCTCACTCTTGATATCTGGAGGAACATTGTGTCTTCTGTATTGAATGACTGGGACAGGTTCAAGGTGTGGACTGATGACGGTACAGGAGATAATTAGACTACACAGGAGCTCTAGAAGAGTGAAATGCTTAAGCCCTTCACCTGTGGATCTGCATGTGAGTTGATGGCTGCCGCTGAATTGTTCGGTGGTCGCTTTCAAGTGTACCGAAATGGCCAAATATTTTACACCTTTTGCCTCTTCAACATCTTAGATTGACAGGTGACGATTTCAGTAGTGGACACTTTGAAGTTTATGAATGTTTAAACTCTCAAAAGCTGGATGTGAAGTTATCGATGAAACTGGTTGTATGCTTACAACGCTTGACAGATGCCGAATGTCACTTCAACACAACAAGTCCTACAAATACTGTCGTAATTGAAACAAACCATGAAACTCAAACCGATTATGACAGCAGCAATCCAAGCTGTGAGATTTGAGACAAGATTACTGTTCACATGGCTGACTGTACGTTACATGATCAAGAGTAAGCTCAGCGCACAGCTTGGTCAGATTACAACCGGAGGGCCGAACTGACAATGTGGTATACAAAGAGATCCTTAACAAATAATTATTGGTATATTTTCCCTCAGTTTAATATGTGCCTGCTTTAAAGTACACTGCCTGTCCAGGTTTGGTTTGATATTCGAGATACGACACTCTGAGCTCCTTTTCTATTTGAAGTTTGTTTCTATGACGTGCAGCGCCGCTGCTTCTGCTTTTATAGTCGCGTATGAGAAGGCAGTCATTATGCAGTTAAATGGCCACCTCAGTAAACCTGCTATTCTTGATAAATTTCAGTCAGGCTTCAGAACAAATCACAGCACAAAAACTGCACTCGTTAAAGTAGTAAATGATTTGCGAGTGAACGCAGACAGAGGCCGTTTATCTGTTCTCATCCTCTTAGATCTGAGTGCCACATTTGATACCATTGATCATAATATTCTTAGAAATCGCCTCAGTCAATGGGTGGGCCTCTCTGGCAGTGTCTTAAATTGGTTTGAATCCTACCTGACCGGGAGAAAATTCTTTGTGAGTTGTGGTGATTATAACTGGAAGACACATGATATCCGATATGGTGTTCCTCAAGGCTCTATCCTGGTCCGCTGCTCTTCTCAATCTACATGCTTCCGTTAGGTCAGATTATCTCAGGGGACAACGTGAGCTACCACAGCTATGCTGATAACACACAGCTGTACTTATCAATAGCACCTGATGACCCTGACTCTCTTGATTCACTAACACAATGTCTTACTGGTATTTCTGAATGGATGAATAGTAACTTTCTCAAACTAAATAAAGAGAAAACTGAAATCTTAGTGATTGGCAATAATGGATACAATGAGGTTATCAGAAATAAACTTGATGCATTAGGATTAAAAGTTAAGACGGAAGTAAAAAACTTAGGAGAAACTGTTGACTGTAATCTGAATTTTTTTCACTTAAGAAACATAGCAAAAGTTAGACCTCTTATATCATTGAAAGATGCTGAGAAATTAATTCACGCGTTTGTTTTCAGTCGAGTAGATTACTGTAGCACTCCTCTCAGGAAAGACATAAATCGTTTGCAACGAGTGCAGAATGCAGCTGCTAGAATCCTAACTAGGAAAAGAAAATCCGAACACATCACCCTAGTCTGAGTGTCACTACACTGGTTACCTGTGTCATTCAGGATTGACTTTAAAATACTGCCTATGGTTTATAAAGCCTTAAATAATCTCGCCCCATCTTATATATCGGAATGTCTGACACCTTATATCCCAAATCGTAACCTCAGATCCTCAAATGAGGGTCTCCTTAGAATTCCAAGAACAAAACTTAAAAGAAGTGGTGAGGCGGCCTTCTGCTGCTATGCACCTAAAATCTGGAATAGCCTGCCGATAGGAATTCACCAGGCTGATACAGTAGAGCAGTTTACAACACGGCTGAAAACACATTACTTTAACATGGCCTTTTTATAACTTCACTTAGTAATCCTGATACTCTGTATGTTCAATTCATCATAATAACTACTCATGGTGGCTCTAAAATCCGTACTGACCCCTACTCTCTCTTCTGTTTCTTTTTCCGGTTTCTTTGTGATGGTGGCCTGCGCCACCACCACCTACTTAAAGCTTCATGATGCTCCAATATTGATGGACTGAAAGCCAGAAGTCTACGTGACCATCATCATCATCAAGCCCTTCCGTGAGAATCCTAAATCCAAAGAGGACTGTTTCATTTATGTGAGGTAGATTGCCCAGAGGGGACTGAGTGGTCTCTTGGTCTGGAATCCCTACAGATTTTATTTTTTTCTCCAGCCGTCTGGAGTTTTTTGTTTTTTCTGTCCACCCTGGCCATTGGACCTTACTCTTATTGTATATTAATTAATGTTGACTTATTTTTATTTTTTATTGTGTCTTTTATTTTTCTATTCTTCATTTTGTAAAGCACTTTGAGCTACATTTTTTTTGTATGAAAATGTGCTGTATAAATAAACGTTGTTGTTGTTGTATTTTCAATCCAGAATACGTATCGGTATCTGTCGTGAACATTTGGGTAACAGTAAATCGGTGATAATGCGGCGCGACTGCACTACATTGGCAGCGTAGCCAATATTGCCAAATTGAGTTCAATAATTGACTGCCTATTGGATTATTTTCATGATACAACTAACAACGGTATAATATTTGTCGGACGAAAATACATTTGTCTCGCGCAGATTGACTTCATCGGTGTCCTTGTTTACGAGATTTTTAAAAATTAAAACATATTTAATCATTTCTTTACATTAAAAAAAATGAAATTAGAATAAATTATTTATTCTTTGTTTATGGGGGCGGCACGGTGGCGCAGTGGTAGCGCTGCTGCCTCGCAGTTAGGAGACCCGGGTTCGCTTCCCGGGTCCTCCCTGCGTGGAGTTTGCATGTTCTCCCCGTGTCTGTGTGGGTTTCCTCCGGGAGCTCCGGTTTCCTCCCACAATCCAAAGACATGTGGATTGGTGATTCTACAATTGGCCCGTTTGTGTGTGTCCTGCGGTGGGTTGGCACCCTGCCCAGGGTTGGTTCCTGCCTTGTGCCCTGTGTTGGCTGGGATTGGCTCCAGCAGACCCCCGTGACCCTGTATTCGGATTCAGCGGGTTAGAAAATGGATGGATGGATGTTTATGGGATTAGAATTACTACCAAAAACCACACAAAGCATTTTAACAGTTATTAAAGCACTTAAAAAAAATAAATTGCAAATATTTCATCGAAGTTAGCCGAACACATGCAAATCTTATGGAAGTAAAAATAATAGGATAGGATACCGCGACACCGCACGAGTATCATACGTTTGTTAGTTGTATCGTGGGTTATTCTCATCTATCTTATATTATGCAGGGGGCGCAGAATTATTCCACATAGAAAAGGGGGGACGTAAAATACGAAAGTTTGAGAACCGCTGGTGTAACAGAACAAGAGGACAGAAAGATATGGAAGAAGATGATCTGCTGTGGCGACTCCTAACGGGAGCAGCTGAAAGAAGAAGAAGAAGATCTGCCAATGAACAGTGCCGCACATTCTCAATCCCTTCAGACAAAGTTCTATCCATCCTTCTATCTGCTGTAACCAGTAGAGGGTGCCACTGAGCCCCAAACCTCAGATACATTTACATCCAAACCAGTCATGGGTTCAAATATAGGCCTTTTTTTTATAAACATTATTTTCACCGATAGTTTAAGACAGTGCTTCCCAAACTCGGTCCAGGGGACACACTGTGGCTGCAGGTTTTTGTTCTAACCAGATTAAATTTATTCTGTATTCAGAAAAGCACAGCAGCATGACTTTTACATTTATAAGACATTTAGAACTATGTCTGCTTTTGCTATTGATTTAAATGCTTAACTCTCTTTTGTTGGTTTCATTCTGTTTTGCCTTTTGTCTCTCTCTGCAGTTTTCCCCCTTCGTTGTTTCTTATTAAAGACAATTAAAAACAAGCAGAGCAGACAGCCAGGCAAATAACACGGAATAGTCAAAGGCTGCAACTACTTTAGCGTCAGAGCCACTAATTAGTAAATAATTAATTACTTAACCAGTTAGAACACCTGGAAAAGTAGAATGGAAATATCTCTCAATTAAGTAAAAAAAATCTTGGGTCGGGATGTGATCTTCTCGGAAAAACACTTTGGCGTCCCGCGAGACGAGACTTTACAACCTTAGGAAGCAAGACACGTGAGACGGTGACTTTTGCACGTCACGCCCTACTTAACATCCATTATCCAACCCGCTATATCCTAACTGCAGGGTCACGGGGGTCTGCTGGAGCCAACACACACAGGGCGCAAGGCAAGAAACAAACCCCGGGCATGGCGCCAGCCCACTGCAGGGCACACACACACACACACACACCAAGCACACACTAGGGACAATTTAGAATCACCAATGCACCTAACCGGCATGTCTTTAGACTGTGGGAGGAAACCCACACAGACACGGGGAGAACACGCAAACTCCAGCGCTACCCACTGCGCCACCGTGCCGCCCCACTTCACCCGAACCCTGACGTAAAATTACAAAGTCCTAAAAGGGGGAAAGGGGTTCTTAAACCATCAAACCATTGCTATTATTATCAATAATGTAACACTAATATTACATTTGCTTTGTGTAGGTTATAAATAAAGACATACAAAATATTGATCAACTTGTATGCAAAATTTCACATCACAACAATTGTACAAGTACTTGTCGGTTACACACAGCGGGATGTTTTCACTGACAATAACATTTATGCAACAAATTGCGTTTTCCGACCATTTTGATAGACGTCAGTATACTACGTGACCCGACGGCCACACTTCACACGTGCCCTGCGTTTTCCCTTCTTATCCAATATGTTCTTCTAGCCTGTTCATGTTACGCTATGTATTGTAAAGAAGTGACTATAATAACATCCCATACTAATTACGGGCCTATTCTAATATCGAGTCCTCTCACAAGTCACTACTAATTAAAATAATCTCCTTTCTTCCTGTAACGTGTGATGTTCTTCTCTCCCTCATCATCATTTCATTAAAGCGTTTATTCTTGCAAGCACGTTTTGCTAGTCTGCTCTACAGCCCACTTTCCTATCCTTAGGTCCGTTTGGCTATCTGGCTCTGCCCCGCGCTCCTCCTGGTAACACTGAAGGCTCCTCTCTAGTGTCTCACAGCCCATCTATAACAGCGGCGATCGCAGAATTGGGTCTGAGCGGCTCATTCTTTCCTTTCCTTTCCTTTGTTTATCTGCATTGGCTCACTTGAAACGGTCTGTGAGAAGAACCTTCATAAAAAATGCATGCCGGATTAACAGAACTGGGGCGATGCAAACAGAGATTTACAGTTGGCTTTAGCAAATGAATCAGAGGATGCGGCCGGACCCGATAAACGTACAGAAGAGCTGCTGCAGTATTTAACGTTGGCAGCGAAGCTCAAGCTGAGGGTGGTGCGATGACAGGCTGTCAAAACACACCATTAGGAGGCTGCAGTTCTAAAAAGGAGCCAATTATTCAGCTGATATTTAAAGTTGGGTTTATGAAGATAATTAACGTGACATCTAAGAACCACTAAGTGGAAATAAGAATTTAACAGATGAAGACATAAAGGGCTTCATTGCAATGTAACTGTAAAGGAGGGAAGCCCCAGCCTGCATTTTTAATTCAATTTCCCCCAATTAATGCAAAATCAATGCAAACATCTGAACTCAGACCAATGGCGACTAAGCATTCAGCCCGTCATTAATAATCGTCATCTTGCCGTGCTCTGGTCCTAAGGCGTCCCTCTTTTCTCTTTCAGACTCTTTGCTATGTAGACCCGGACAGGACGCCCCAAATCAAACCCATAGCCCTCCTACCAGCCTGGTCACAGTTTGCCACGGACTTCTGTAATCATTCAATATGCCCCACTTTCTTTTACAGCTGTAGCGCCAGGTGACTGCATAGAGAACCAGAACAGAAGGGAGAGAATGTTAACACTGTTTACTCATACATAACTTAAGATTTGTGCAGAGTAAAAGAAGAGTTGGCAAAGTAACAGCACCTGATTAACAGGCCGCTTAGCTGATTTAGGTGTACCAGGTGGCTCTCCGTCTGCGTATGTTGATTGGTGTCTGGTCTGACACGGCCCAGCATGGCCCTTAGATGGAACAGCAGAGACACAGCATGGGCCATCTGCGGGTGTGATATCAATACGGTCGTCTGTGGGAGTGGAGCAGCATTAAGACAGCGAGCTTCAGCAAGCGCCAATGTATCCAGTCCTTGGCACACACTGGTGGTCTGTTTGATGTCCTGTCATCTCAGTCTCCATTTCAGTCCTCCTTGGCTTTCATCTCGGCCACCTGTATTCTGTGTTACTGGAAAGGGAAGGGGTGCTCGTGCTTCAAAAACTTGTCCTTATATTCGACAAAGCAGAACTTTAAAAAAGTTTGTGTCTGATCTAGCAGGCTGCTATAAGTTACATGTGAAAGGCAGACTGGTTTCATAGAGTAAGAAAGGTGCTTATACAACTTCCGGTTTGAGTGAACGCTGGCGGGACTGGTCGCCGCTGCTCGCCGGTAACTAGAATATTGATTTTGCTAGACTAGTGATTTTGATGCTTCAGCCTAACCTCCGTTTCGTTTGAAACCATCCATCCACCCATTTTCCAACCCGCTGAATCCGAATACAGGGTCACGGGGGTCTGCTGGAGCCAATCCCAGCCAACACAGGGCACAAGGCAGGAACCAATCCTGGGCAGGGTGCCAACCCACCGCAGGACACACACAAACACACCCACACACCAAGCACACACTAGGCTTACCGGTTTATTCTCTGGACGTCTGAGCTGCCTGCGGCCTCCTCGCCTACAATGTGGACTGGTAGGATATTTGCTTGGTTAATGCTTCTTTGGAGTCTTCTGTCGCTCGTTATCCAACCTGCGACTGGCCTCCTCCAGTACCCAGCTGCTGAGCTGCTTCGACTGCGTCTTCTCCAGTCTGTGCCTCTGCTATCGGTGCTATATTTCGACCGGACGTCATACTTCTCCCTCGTCGGAGATACATCCATCGTGGGTCCCGCCGGAGATTCCGAACGGACGCCTTGAAAAGGAATTAACTCTTTTTGGTCTGATTTTCGGCGCCCTCCACATAACACAGATAGGAACGCTGACCATAGCGTGTTGGCCAGCTTAGCTCGGTCGACTAACACCACTGTCAAATGCGACAGCAACATTGTCAGCTTTGGTCTATTGAACATCCGCTCACTTACGAGCAAGGGACATCTCATTCAGGATCTCCTCATTGACCGTAAGTTTGACTTTCTCTGTTTAACTAAGACTTGGCAGCAACCTCAAGACTTTTCACAACTTAATGAATGCACCCCCGGGGTTTCTTTACACTTGTCAACCCCGTGCATCTGGCCGTGGAGGAGGCGTCGCTGTAATGAAGAATTATGTTGGTTCGGATTAAATTACAACCACTGCACACATCCGGTCAGGGATGGATGAAGATGTCCAAATTCTATTTATTAATTTCTTCCAAACTTATACAATGTGAAGATATGGTCTAAATAAATAATAATAAACAGAAATTAGCTATGCCACTTTCTTTCTCTGGCACGGTGGCGCAGTGGTAGCGCTGCTGCCTCGCAGTTAGGGGGTCCAAGTTCGCTTCCCGGGTCCTCCCTGCGTGGAGTTTGCATGTTCTCCCCGTGTCTGCGTTGGGTTTCCTCCGGGCGCTCCGGTTTCCTCCCACAATCCAAAGACATGCCGGTTAGGTGGATTGGTGACTCTAAATTGGCCCTAGTGTGTGCTTGGTGTGTTTGTGTGTGTCCTGCGGTGGGTTGGCATCCTGCCCAGGATTGGTTCCTGCCTTGTGCCCTGTGTTGGCTGGGATTGGCTCCAGCAGACCCCCGTGACCCTGTATTCGGATTCAGCGGGTTGGAAAATGGGTGGATGGATGGATGGGCTTTCTTTCTCTTCAGTTCGTCAATGTTAACATTAGTCATTAACAGGTACTTCATTTATCCAGTAGATGGCATACTACACCCCAGATAACATCAATATCGGAAATTACTAGAACGTTAAACAATAAATCATTTACTCAACTTAAATAAGTAATTATTCTTAAAAGATATACATATTATATATGAGGAAACGATAATACCGCAATTCCATAACAAACAATGTGAGAAATTCTATATAGCGTCTGTTCAACTATACTTTAACTTCTTCAAACGTCAATATTTAGAAACAGTACTAAATATATATATATATATATATATCCAAATTACAAATGTAAACATATAAACAATATACTTTAATGATAAACGAATTCCACTTACTTTATAATTAATTACGCAAACTTTCACATTTAAACGAAGCTCCTACTCTACTGCTCAGACGCCACCAAACTAATCTAAATGTTCAAAGTGAAGCCCCGTGATTGGCCAAGTTCCAACTCACCACGGGCCAATCACAATAACTAATAAATCAAGATGGAAGACAACTAATTAAAGGGATACAACACATAAATAATACTTTGTATATTGCCTTTTCAACAGTCGCGATAATTTATCGCGAGAAGTGGAAAGTCCTGCCGTTGCCTGCTCCTGCTGTTAGCTCTTTTGAATCGACTGCGTGTCAACTGTCTGGGCCAGTTCCAACCATCATTGCAACTGTCTACCGTCCTCCTAAGTCTAACAACAATTTTTTGAACGATCTTGCTACCTTCCTTACCAATCTATCTGTAATTACTCCAAATATAATTCTGCTGGGGGATTTTAATATACATCTGGACAATATCAATATCCCTCTCACTAGAGACTTTTATCTTGCCTGGAGAGTTTCGTGTACCAGCAGCTCACCGATGTTCCTACCCATTGTAAAGGACATATCTTGGACCTGATCTGCTGCTCTGGTGTTGTTCCTTTTGATCTTACAGCAGATGAACTCACTATAACCGACCACTTTCTCCTCTCATTCAACGCTAAACTTACCTTTTCTGTTCCTAAGCTTCCACGTCTCAAAGCCTTTCGTAACATTAAGAATATCAACTTGAATTTGCTGTCTTCTAGAATTGATTCGCAAATGGACTTTTATAATTTGTCCTCTCCCATAGAACTGGTCTCATATTATGACACTTGTCTTAATGGTATTCTTAATTCTCTGGCTCCGCTAAAAACCAGATCTGTTTCTTTTTCCTTTTCTGCCCCCTGGTTTACGCCTGAACTTCGGCTTCTGAAAGCTAAAGGCAGGCAACTTGAAAGGTTGTTTAAAAAAACAGACTCTTTGTCCACAAAGAGATGTATAAAAATCATCTACTCTATTACAAGGATTGTATAGCTCAAACCAAATCTAATTATTACACTCAGTTAATTACTTGTAATACCCGGCAACACCAAGTCTTGGTTTTCTTTACTTAATAATGTTACACAACCTCCAGACTCTTTACCATCTCACCGTCACTCAACTGCCTTCTGTAATTCTCTTATGTCTTTTTTCAATGAGAAAATCCAAAAGATACATCAGCACCTTGGTCCAGATCCTTTCTGTATTTCTTCTGAACTACACTCACCTCTTCACTCTTTCTCTTCTTTCCAGCTTCCCACTTCCTCTGAAATCTCAGATCTCATCTGCAAATCTAAGTCATCTACTTGTCAGCTTGACTGCCTACAGTTTTGGTTAAAGCCTGCCTCCCTCTCTAGTCCCTCTTATTTCTGCCATCATTCACTCTTCTCTTACTACTGGTATTATTCCCTCATCTTTCAAAACTGCTGCTATAACCCCAATACTAAAAAAACCTGGTTGTGATCCTACTAATTTCAATAATTTTCGCCCCATTTCTAACTTGCCCTTTATCTCCAAAATTCTTGAAAAAAGAGTAGCTATCCAACTTCACGCTCACTTGTCTCACAATAATCTATATGAGAAGTTCCAGTCTGGTTTTCGCCCCCTTCATAGTACAGAAACGGCACTTGTTAAAATTACCAATGACCTCCTTATGGCTGCTGATTCTGGTCTAATCACTATTCTCATCCTTCTTGATCTGAGTGCGGCCTTTGATACTATTTGTCATACCACTCTCCTTAATAGATTATCTTTGATTGGCATTACTCACACTCCACTTGATTGGTTTAGATCTTACCTCTCAGGCCACACTCAGTTCATACAGCTTAAAACCTTCACATCCCAACCCACCGCTGTTACTTCTGCTGTGCCCCAAGGCTCTGTCCTGGGGCCACTTCTTTTTATTATTTACCTTCTTCCCCTTGGCAATATTTTTTGCAAATATAACATTAATTTTCACTGTTATGCTGATGACACCCAGCTCTACCTTGCTGGTAAACCCACCTCCTCTTTTCCACCACCCTCGCTTATTGACTGCATTTCTGAAATTAAATCCTGGTTCTCTTCAAATTTTCTTAAATTAAACAGTGACAAAACTGAGGTTCTCCTCATTGGTTCAAAATCATCATTCTCCAAAACCAATAATTTTTCTTTTATTATTGATAACTCTGTTGTTTCCCCATCATCTCAGGTCAAGAGTCTGGGTGTCATCCTCGACAGTACTCTTATCTTTCCAATGTCACATTAATAACATCTCCCGGTCTGCTTACTTCCACTTACGTAATATTAATCGCATTCGTCCCTCCCTCACTCCTCATACCACTGCCATTCTTGTTCACAGTCTTGTTACTTCTCGTCTGGACTACTGCAATTCACTCCTCTTTGGTCTCCCTAATAAATCTCTTCACAAGCTTCAGTTAGTCCAGAATTCTGCAGCACGTATCATCACTGGAATCCCATCTTTTCACCATATTACTCCGGTCTTGCAGCAGTTTCATTGGCTCCCGATCAAGTTTCATATTGATTTTAAGATTCTGCTACTAACATTTAAGGCCATCCATAACCTCGCACCTCCATATCTGTCTGACCTTCTACATGTTGCCATTCCATCCCGTAACCTTAGATCCTCTTCCTCCACCCATCTGACTGTTCCTCCCGCCCGTCTAACCACCATGGGGAGCAGAGCTTTCAGCCGTTCTGCTCCCAAGCACTGAAACTCATTACCTGCGGATCTCTGAAATATCAAATCATAGTCATCTTTCAAATGTAAACTTAAAACACATTTGTTTAAAATGGCTTTTTCTTCTTCCTCCTAATTATAGTGGTTTTGTTTGGTTTTAATTTTAAGATTTTCTGATGTTTTAAGTTGTTTATAATTGTGTGTGATATTTATTTATTTATTTATTTATTTATTGTTTGTTCGGTGTCCTTGAGTTCTCTGAAAGGCGCCTTGCATAAATAAAATGTATTATTATTATTATTATTATTATTATTATTTATTATTAGTATTATTATTATTAAGATACATACAGTATGTAAGGAGATATACTGCATAATAAATAGATTCATAGACAGAAATTCACTATAAGTGATAGTGAAACAGACAGAAAGACAGACAGGCAGAAGACAGAATATAAAACAGAATATAAGAGACAGGCAGACAGACAGACAGACAGAAGACATGATATAAAAGACAGAGACAGACAGACAGGAGGAAGACAACATAAGTGACAGACAGACAGAAGAACACACAGTGTAAGAAACATACAGAAAGATAGACGGAAGACACAATATGAGAGACAGACAGACACAAGACACAATATAACAAGCAGGTGGGTAGACAGACAGACAGAGAGACAGATGGAAGACATGATGTAAAAAGACAGACACAGACAGATAGGAGGAAAACAATATAAGAAACAGACAGACAGCATAAGTGACTGACAGACAAAGGAACACACAATATAAGAAAGAGACAGATGGATGGACAGACAGACAGAAGACAATAACAGACAAACAGAGGCACACAATATAAGAGACAGACAAACAGACAGAAGACACAATATAAGAGACAGACAGACAGACACAAGACACAATATAACAAGCAGACAGACAGATAGGCAGGCAGACAGAGAGACAGACAGACGGAAGACACGATGTAAAAGAGAGAGACACAGGCAGACAGTCAGGAGGAAAACAATATAAGAGACAGACAGACAGCATAAGTGACCGACAGACAGAGGAACACACAATATAAGAGACAGGCAGATGGATGGACAGACAGACAGAAGACAAAAACAGACAAACAGAGGCACACACAATATAAGAGACAGCCAAACAGACAGAAGACACAATATAAGAGACAGACAGACACAAGACACAATATAACAAGCAGACAGAGAGACAGACAGACAGGCAGACAGAGAGACAAACATAAGTGACAGACAGAGGAACACACAATATTAAAGACAGACAGGCAGAAGACAAAAACAGACAGACAAACAGAGGAGCACACAATATAAGAGAGAGACAGACAGACTGACTGAAGGTACAATATGACAGAGATCTATCCATCATTTACTGCTTTTCATATTTGGATCCCCATTATGAAGTGCCTTTCATATCTATCTAGTTTTCAGTAAGTGCCATTCAAATCTATCTCATCGCCCTTCAGCACATTTCAAACACTAACTTGTACTCTTCTATGATGTACAGTATATACCTGTATAGCACATGTTAGTTTATCTATATATCTATTACTAGACAGCACAGGGATAACAGCTGGTCAGGAAGGGAGCTGTGACATTTCCAGACCTTGGCAGGAGGCCATAATAATGAATGGATGACTGGAATCGCTTGACATCCTGAACGGGATGGTTAGCAGTCCCTTTCCCAATTAGGAGGCCAGTGGAAATGCACACCGCTCCAAAAGCTGGCGGTCCACAGGGGTGCGGGGTCTCTTTTCATCCCATAAGGAGACCCAGACCGCCATTGTGCCCGTCATTGCTCCCCAGAGTGAAAGCAGGAGGATCCAAAGACTGAGGACCGGACCGTGTGCCTACCTGCAGTCGTCCTCTGTGAGTGCAGAGGGAAGCTCCAAGCCTGGCTGGGGACAAGGCGAAGCACAAACACCCGTCCTGTTTCCATGTCTGAAGGGCAGACATTGGTATTTTAAGCGCAACAACCACGGTCACAGGTGGAGGCGCTGTCCATATTACGCTCACGGATGACGCCATGGGATGGCATCATGGTCGTGTCTCCCCGCCCTTCTCTTGTTTAACTCTTTTGGGGGAGAACTGTGACTTGGGACATGCCGGCGCTCCAACCTGTCAGAGGAGAGCCCTTGCGGGACAGGCTGCTTCGCCCTATGGGCTTCAGCTGGGGGAGGAGCAGTGTGACAGATGACCAGGGATCCTGCCCCTCCGGGATGCCTGGAGGAAGGACGGACTGGGAGAGCGGCACTACTCTTACCTGGGCATCTGGACAGTCCTAGAGCCCTGGAGGACATCGCTTCCACCACACCAGGAAGTGCTTCCAGGTGCAAAAGCAGCACTTCCGCCACACTGGCGAGTGCTGCTGGAAGTTCATCATCATCAGGCACCTGGAGCACATCCGGGGCACGATAAAAGGGGCCGCCGCACTCCATTCGGAGAGCCAGAGTCGGGTGGAAGAGGACGGAGCGTGCGAGATAGGAGTGCAGGAGGCTGAAAGAACAAGGACTGGGCAAAATCTGTAAATAGTGTGTAAATAGTGTGAATAAAGTGTGTGTGAGTGTTTGGACATTCTGATGTCGCGTCTGTCTGTGGTCGGGCTATCCTTTGCACCTTTTAACAGATAGAATAGTATCATGATGAATAATATTTCAAAAGGTTCTAGAAAGGTACCCAGTCAAACATAAGACATCTAGATAAGACAGGACTTCATTACAAAGTATGCTGTTTAGTCCTGCACAAGTGACAAATGGCCGCACTTCAGCAGCTAGCAGCTCTTGGCGCCACAATGTTATCACCTGCAGGAGTGTTCAGGACAAACTAGCAGCAGGTCATCTTTAAGAGCCGTAATTCACTTCCATACTGAGAGCATAGCACTTTACCTTGTGAGCCACTGGGGAACACTAAAACTAAAAGCAGGTCAGAATCGGCAGGAAGCAGGAGCTCATCTGCAATCTGTGCTGCCTCCTGTAATCAGGTCTGACCTGCACTTGGCTTCCATTTGACATCAGAGCTGAACAAAAGCCGCGTCTTTTATAAGAAGACTTAAGAAATGGCAACGGTTAAGCATTTTTCAGGCTGAGTTAATAAAAAAAAGGGAATTTTTGATTCCTACAGTGGATCTTCTTGAGCATCATCATCATCTTCTTCACACTGGAGCTCTGCTCTCTGCATTATGAGTGATTGGCCTCCATGGACACTTCTTATTGACTTTCCAATCTAAGTGGTGAGGCGGCCTTCTGCTATTATGCACCTCAAATCTGGAATAGCCTGCCAATAGGAATTCGTCAGGTTGATACGGTGGAGCACTTTAAAACACTGCTGAAAACACATTACTTTAACATGGCTTTCTCAAAACTTCATTTTAATTTAATCCTGGTGCTCTGCATATTCAATTAATTATCATTACTATTCATGGTGGCTCCAAAATCCGTACTAAGCCCAACTCTCTCTTTTGTTCTTTTTCCGGTTTTCTGTGGTGGCGACTTGCACCATCACCACCTGATCAAAGCACCGTGATGCCCTTACATTGATGGATTAAAGGACAGGAGTCCACGTGACCATCATCATCATCAAGTCCTTCCATGAGAACCCTGAATACCATGAGGACTGATTGAGGTCATTGATGTGAGGTAGAATGCCTAGAGGGGGCTGGGTGGTCTCGTGGCCTCGGACCCCCTGCAGATTTTATTTTTTCTCCAGTCGTCTGGAGTTTTTTTTTGTTTTTTCTGTCCTCCCTGGCCATCGGACCTTACTTTTATTCTATGTTAATTAGTGTTCTCTGATTTTAATTCTTACTTTGTCATTTTTCTCTTTCTTCTTCATGTAAAGCACTTTGAGCTCCATTATTTGTATGAAAATGTGCGACAGAAATAAATGTTGTTGTTGAGTCTAATTTGCTGTTGGTCTAAACCAGCGGTTTCCAAGTTCAGTCCTGGGGGACTGGTGCGGCTGTTCCCACCAGCTTCATGATGACTTTGTCATTTTACCTCTGACTAACCTCATTGTAAGATTAGCTGGTCCCTTAGCTTCTTCACTTACTCTGCATTCAGAAAAGATGAGCAGTGCAAGATTCACATTCATATGAAATGCTGAAATATTTGTATTTTTGTATAGTTGTAAACTAAAAACTCTTTGCTTTTTCTTCGAACACTAATGTAGTACAATAGGACTAATAGAGACACCCTAAACCCATGAGCAGAGATTTTCATGATGAGTATTCTGCATGTCCTACCATGTCATTTGAACGTCTGACGTGGATCTGCGAGGGAAGCGAAGGTATTTCATGCGATGATGACTCCAAACGGACATTCCAAACAAACACTCCACATGATACAGTTGTGCTTGAAAGTTTGTGAACCCTTTAGGATTTTCTATATTTCTGCATAAATATGACCTAAAACATCATCAGATTGTCACTCAAGTCCTAAAAGTTGATAAAGAGAAACCAGTTAAACAAATGAGCCAAAAATATTATACTTGGTCATTTATTTATTGAGAAAAATGATCGAATATTACATATTTGTGAGTGGCAAAAGTATGTGAACCTCTAGGATTATCAGTTAGTTTGAAGGTGAAATTCGAGTCCGGTGTTTTCAGTCAATGGGATGCCAATCAGGTGTGAGTGGGCACCCTGTGTTATTTAAAGACCAGGATCTATCAAAGTCTGCTCTTCACAACACATGTTTGTGGAAGTGTATCATGGCACGAACAAAGGGGATTTCTGAGGACCTCACATTATGATATGAGATTTTGCATATAACTTGATAAATATTTTGTATGTCTTTATTTGTAATTTAGGCAAAGCAATGTAATTTAGTGTTTACCCCCTTTAGGAATGGGTCTCTTTGAATTTTATGATAGAGATGGGGGGGATGTGTCTTAAACCAGTTTGGCGAGTATTTCTCTGCTAAAGTCTTTCAACCCCCGCAAGGAAGCCAGGTTACCCTAACATATGGTCTTGGGGTGGCAGGTGTTAAGATGTTCTATTTCTCCCATTGGTCTGAGGTATGGCTGTTTGGATTTGGCTTGTCTCAGCGGCCTTTAAGTACCATGATGTCCTATTGGCTCTAGGGGTTGGACAGAGAATCTATAAATCTGCTTGCTCAACCACATTCTCGCTCTTACTAACCTCTGATGATGAAGAAGTATCTATCTCTTATTAACATATGAAAGAAGCCTCTCTTACTAATCTCTGATGATGAAGACGACAAAATGAAGAGCACAGCTCAGCAGACATATTGAACAGGCTTGCACCCTGTTCTGAAGAAAGCTGAGCACCAATGATGCCTTAACTAGAGACATTAAGTAACAAACAGGTCTGTGTGCCGCCTGAAACTACACATCAGCATTTAATCAGGTTGTATGGTTGCCAATATTCAAATGTACTGTACATATTGTTATTACTTATGAATATTATTAATAATACATTGTTTAAATTATAACTTTACTCCTCTAGATATAGAAGAGAAGGTGGGGAGAAGTTATATACTATAATACCTTATAAACAGTGGTAAGTCTGTGAGATTAGGCATTGTGACAGAGGCTACATATTTAAAATACAAAAGGGGAAAGTAGAGCAATATATTACTCTACCAAGACAAAACAAGTTGTTGATGCTCATCAGGCTGGAAAAGGTTACAAAACCATCTCTAAAGAGTTTGGACTCCACCAATCCACAGTCAGACAGATTGTGTACAAATGGAGGAAATTCAAGACCATTGTTACCCTCCCCAGGAGTGGTCGACCAACAAAGATCATAATAATAATAATAATAATAATAATACATTTTATTTATATTGCGCTTTATATTTAACAATCTCAAAGTGCTACAAAATAAGAATTAATTAACAAACAAGATAATCTATAGAAATAATTTAACAAAATGCCTTTCTAAAAAGATAAGTTTTTAGGTTTCGTTTGAAAGCATCAGTTGACTGTGGGGCTCTCAGGTAGTCAGGGAGAGAATTCCACAGCCTCGGCGCCATTGAAGAAAAGACCCGATCACCCATACTGCTAAGCTTAGTTCTAGGAACTTGAAGAGTGTTAGTATGCACAGAGTGGAGGGTGCGTGAGGAAGTCTGAGGGATAACGAGTTCCTGTAAATACAAGGGGAGCAGATCCATAGATGCACTGATGGGTAAGGAAGGAAACCTTGTACTCTATTCTAAGTGGTACAGGGAGCCAGTGAAGGGTTTTCAAGATAGGAGTGATGTGGCTATGCTTTTGCACCCTCATGAGGATCCTGGCAGCGCTGTTCTGAATGTACTGGAGTCTCTGGAAATTCTTGCCAGGAATCCCAATAAGGAGCGCATTACAGTAATCCAGCCTGGACGAGACAAAGGCATGGACAAGCCTCTCTGCATCTGCCAGGGTGATTGTTGGACGGAGTTTAGCAATGTTCCTGAGATGGTAAAAAGATGACTTACAGAGATGTTTAATGTGGGTGTCAAAAGTGAGTTGAGAGTCCATTTTAACACCCAAATTTGTAACAAATGTAGAAAGAGGAATGTTTTGACCAGAAAAAGTGATACTGGTGATGGTAGAAGAACGAAGATGGTGTGGTGTGCTAACTAGAATGGCTTCTGTTTTAGATATGAAAACAGTTGAGCCTCATCCATGCCTCTATTTCCTCCAAACAAATAGTCAGTGTAGATGTTGGCAGAGGAGCAGTAGAGGAGGTGGGGGTAGTCCTAAGATAAAGCTGAGATCACTTCAAGAGCAAGGCACACGTGTAATAGTCGGTGAGGTCACAAAGGACCCCAGGGTAACTTCTAAGCAAATGAAGGCCTCTCTCACATTGGCTAATGTTCATGTTCATGATTCCACCATCAGGAGAACACTGAACAACAATGGTGTGCATGGCAGGGCTGCAAGGAGAAAGCCACTGCTCTCCAAAAAAAAACATTGCTGCTCATCTGCAGTTTGCTACAGATCACGTGGACAAACCAGAAGGTTATTGGAAGAATGTTTTGTGTGGACGGATGAGACCAAAATAGAAATGAAAAGCGTTATGTTTGGAGAAAGGAAAACACTGCATTCCAGCATAAGAACCTCATCCCATCTGTGAAACATGGTGGTGGTAGTATCATGGTTTGGGCCTGTTTTACTGCATCTGGGCCAGGATGGCTTGCCTTCATTGATGGAACAATGAATTCTGAATTATATCAGAGAATTCAAAAGGAAAATGTCAGGGCATCTGTCCATGAACTGAATCTCAAGAGAAGGTGTGTCATGCAGCTAGACAACGACCCTAAGCACACAAGTCGTTCTACCAAAGAATGGTTAAAGAAGAAGAAAGTGAATGTTCTGGAATGGCCAAGTCAAAGTCCTGACCTTAATCCAATCGAAATGTTGTGGAAGGGCCTGAAGAGAGCAGTTCATGTGAGGAAACCCACCAACATCCCAGAGTTGAAGCTGTTCTGTACGGAGGAATGGGCGGAAATTCCTCCAAGCCGGTGTGCAGGAATGATCAGAAGTTACCGGAAATGTTTAGTAAGGGGGGTCACAGCAGATACTGAAAGCAAAGGTTCACATACTTTTGTCACTCATAAATATGTAATATTCGATCATTTTCTTTAATAAATAAATGACCAAGTATAATATTTTTGTCTCATTTGTTTAACTGGTTTCTCTTTATCTACTTTTAGGACTTGAGTGAAAATCTGATGATGTTTTAGGTCATATTTATGCAGAAATCTAGAAAATTCTAAAGGGTTCACAAACTTTCAAATAAAGTCTGCACTTCACATTTAAATTCTGTGCTAAAACACATCAACCCCTGAGAAGAAGCCAGATTGCAAAGTACACCCTGTTTGGGTTAAAGACTGAAGTCTCATTTGATCAGTTGAACTTGATTGCGATTTTATTTAATTCTCCGTAATCCTGGAAGTATTTAACCCAGTAGGAAAAACACATAGAAGCTACCAATTCCACTCCAGCCACTGCTGGGTCGGGGCGTATTGGTAGGTTACAACTTCTCTACTCTTTGAAACAAGGGTGACCCACCTCTGAACATTAGTCATTTGTTACCAAGTTGTCACTCAAGAAAACATGTCACGATGGGTAGAGGCCAAGAGCTCTGCCAAGACCTTTACATCAGCATTGTTGAACAACCTAGTGATGGCACCGTTGATTTCTTTGACATCTTGTAAAGCACTTTGAGCTCCATCTTGTGTATGAAAACAGGCAATATAAATAAACATTGTTGTTGTTGTTGACCAATGGATTTCCTAACTCCTAAAGACCATCTGACAAACTGAGCAAATTCCACCTGCACTGAAAAAGGCCATCGTCATACCCATCGACGAGAAAGGCGACAGCTGTGATTGCACAAACTATCATGGAATCAGCCTGCTTTCCATTGTAGGCAAAGTTTTCATGAAGATCATTCAGTCCAGACTGTCGAGGTGTCGAGGAGCAGACTAACCAAGAAGAACAGGCAGGCTTCTGTCCAAACCGGAGATGCTGCGACCAGGTCTTCACTATCCAACAGTTGATGGAGAAAAGAATGGCAAACAAACAGTACTCGTCTTCATCGATTTTGAATTGGCATTTGACTGCATTCACTGGTACACCCTGCAGCAAGCACCGGAGACCAAATATATACCTGAGAAGATTGTCAAGTTTCTCCAAACGAATTACGACCAATCATCCACTCAAGTGTGGATCCGTAATGATCTTTCTGAGGAGCTCACCATCATTACTGGTGTCCGCCAAGGAGATGTGGCCTCCCCACTGCTTTTCAACATTGTGTTCCAGGATAGGAGTGGAGTTCAGTTTGGTGAGGACCAATTTCTAACAGATCTCATGCCTGCTGATGATAGCACCATATTGGTCAATAAGGATGCGGAGGCCACAGATATCCTCTACGACATCGTTCACATTGCCCATTCATATGGGCTCAAAATCAATGCAGACAAGACAAAAGTACTGACAACCGACAGATTGCCAGCCATTGTTCAACTCAATGACGTTCAGATCAAGCAGGTCCAAGAGTTCAAAAATTGGGGTCGTTGGTGCAGGAAAAGAAAATTGCATCAATGGCAGAAATCCACAGCTAATATGGATCAAGCAGCTGCAGCATTTCTTCCCTGAAGTGGTGTCTGTGGAGGCAAACCAACATCTCGACCAATGCCAAAGTTTGCCAATTCTGGACTCTGATTCTGCCAGTCCTCCTGCATGGATCAGAGACGTGGATCCTACTCAGATCAGATTTAGTGAAGCTCAAGGTCTTCTGAATGAGTTGTCTACACCAGATTCTACGTGTCTCTCCATGCATTCACAAAAAAATGAAGAGATTCGACACCAGTGCGAGAATCTGCCAACCATTAACGAGAAGATCCAGAAGAGATGACTACGCTTGGTTTGGCCATGTGTGCTGGATGAACCACAATCGGCTTTACACTAAAGTCCTCTGGCAAAATCTACCCACCCAGTGGATTTTCCAGAAAACCTGGATCAAGCAGATCAAAGAATTGAGAAATTGTAGACTTGACATCGAGGAGGCCAGAAACACAGCCATGGACCGCCGGGCATGGAAACACATTAATCCGACAACCATTGGCATCCACAGCAGGTGTCTGGCTTAGGAACCAATCCAAACCAAATGCCAGATAGGGATCAAAAAAAGAAGAAGAAAATGTTCCTCATAGGTCCCTAAAAATACCTAAGCTTTGGAGATGTAAGCATCATGGTGTTGGGTGGTTTTTCTTCTCATGGTACCGGTGGATTGCAAATTATTGAAGGGCATGATGAATGGTGCCATGTACTGGAAGATTCTTGAGAAGAATTGGTTGCCATCAACCAGGAAGATGTAGACATCCTTCTAGCAGGACAATATTCCTAACGACGCTGCAAAGGAGACTTTGAAGTGGTTCCAGATTGAGAAAGTAAAGAGGTCTGAATTACCAGACTTGACCCCAATAGAACATTTGTGCACACGTTTCTCTTTTCTTGTTGTTTTTGACTCCAGTATTGTGGAATGTGTGTGGACTGTCAATGAGCCACAGTATTAGCCAGCTACTCAATGGCTCTATAATCGGGCATACCAGTCATCGATCTTCGTCACTGAAGTGCCTCCTGTGTTTGACTAGAAGCTCAGGAGTTGTCACCGCTGGGGTTCTCCTTTCACACCATTATGGTGTGTAGCGTTGCATTTTGCGATTGTAACAATCACTTTGGTATAAGGACATGTTTGTGTAGGTACTCATCTTCCTCGGACACGTGTGCATTCTGTTTCCTGTACTTGAGGCTCAGCAGATGACCCTGCCATTCTTCTTCTTCATCATCTTCCTCTTTTTCTTCTTCCCATATAAGCTCCCTCAGCAATGAACTTCTTGCTCAGAAGATGTTGCTGCTGTTTTTGTCTTTCTTGTCATGTCACCCTTTACGAGCAATTGGCTGTAAGAAAGACTTGAACCCCAAGACCTTTACAGAGGATGGCACTGGCCATGTTTTTTGCTTCAATTGTAGCTATCATGTCATAAGCTCTCGATTAAGTCCAAGATTAAGGTTCTAGCCTCAGTGGTTAGTGAGTAATCGCATCACAGATGAACACAGTATATCTTTGCTGTGCTACCCATCGAGTACAGGTTGAAATCTAAGCAATCAACATAGACCTCAGCATTAACGTTTGCAGGGCAACATCAACTGCAATTTATTTTGTAAAGCATTTAGGAATAAAATGTAGTCTATTTGTCACTCCAACAGATGGCGCATCATAAATATTTGTAGTAATAAAATGCATTACTACAAAATAACTGCCATACAACATACATGCTACAAACAGTGCCATCAGTTGGAAGAACAAATGCAATGCATATGTCTCTGTTTTATGACATTTGGCATATGATTCATAAAAGCAGTGATAAATCTGTGATGCACTATCTGTTGGAAAGATAAATACAATGCATATGCCTCTATTATATGCCATTTGGCATGGAATTTGTATAAACAGTTTTAATGTTTGTGATGCGCCATCTGTTGAAATGACGAATAAAATGTGTAAGTCACTGTTATCAATCAATCAATCAACATTTATTTCTATAGCACATATTCATACAAAAAAAATGTAGCTCAAAGTGCTTTACAAAATGAATAGAGAAATAGAAGACACAATAAAAGATAAACATAAGTCAACATTAATTAACATAGAATAAGAGTAAGGTCCGATGGCCAGGGTGGACAGAAAAACAAAAAAACTCCAAAGGCTGGAGAAAAAAATAAAATCTGTAGGGGTTCCAGACCAAGAGACCACCCAGTCCCCTCTGGACAATCTACCTAACATAAGTCAAACAGTCTCTTTGTATTTAGGGTTTTCATGGAAGGACCTGATGATGATGGTCACGTAGACTTCTGGCTTTCAGTCCATCAATGTTGGTGCATCATGAAGCTTTGAGTAGGTGGTGGTGGTGCAGGCTGCCACCACAAAGAAACCGGACAAAGAAACAGAAGAGAGAGTAGGGGTCAGTATGGATTTTGGAGCCACTGTGAATAATTATTATGAAGAATTGAACATACAGAGTATCAGGATTAAGTTAAAGTGAAGTTATAAAAAGGCCATGTTAAAGTAATGTGTTTTCAGCAGTGTTTTAAAGTGCTCTACTGTATCAGCCTGGTGAATTCCTATTGGCAGGCTATTCCAGATTTTAGGTGCCTAACAGCAGAAGGCCGCCTGCCCGCCTCACCACTTCTTTTAAGTTTAGTTCTTGGAATTCTAAGGAGACACTCATTTGAGGATCTGAGGTTACGATTTGGAATATAAGGTGTCAGACATTCCGATATATAAGATGGAGCGAGATTATTTAAGGCTTTATAAACCATAAGCAGTATTTTAAAGTCAATCCTGAATGACACAGGCAACCAGTGTAGTGACATCAAAACTGGAGAAATGTGTTCGGATTTTCTTTTCCCAGTTAGGATTCTGGCAGCTGCATTCTGCACTCGTTGCAAATGATTGATGTCTTTTTTGGGTAGTCCTGAGAGGAGTGCGTTACAGTAATCTAGTCGACTGAAAACAAACGCGTGAATTAATTTCTCCGCATCTTCAATGATATAAGAGGTCTAACTTTAGCTATGTTTCTTAAGTGAAAAAATGCTGTCCTAGTGGTCTGATGAATATGCGATTTAAAATTCAGATTACAGTCAACGGTTACCCCTAAATTTTTTACTTCCGTCTTAACTTTTAATCCTAGTGCATCAAGTTTATTTCTGATAACCTCACTGAATCCATTATTGCCAATTACTAAAATTTCAGTTTTCTTTATTTAGTTTGAGAAAATTACTATTCATCCATTCAGAAATACCAGTAAGACATTGTGTTAGTGAATCAAGAGAGTCGGGGTCATCAGGTGCTATTGATAAGTACAGCTGTGTGTCATCAGCATGGCTGTGGTAGCTCACGTTGTGCCCTGAGATAATCTGACCTGACGGAAGCATGTAGATTGAGAAGAGCAGCGGACCCAGGATAGAGCCTTGAGGAACACCATATCGGATATCAGGGGTCTTCGAGTTGCAATTACCACAACTCACAAAGAATTTTCTCCCTGTCAGGTAGGTTTCAAACCAATTTAAGACACTGCCAGAGAGGCCCACCCATTGACTAAGGCGATTTCTAAGAATATTATGATCAATGGTGTCAAATGCAGCACTCAGATCTAAGAGGATGAGAACAGATAAATGGCCTCTGTCTGCATTACCGCAAGTCATTTACTACTTTAACGAGTGCAGTTTCTGTGCTGTGATTTGTTCTGAAGCCTGACTGAAATTTATCAAGAATAGCAGGTTTATTTAGGTGGTCATTTAACTGCATAATGACTGCCTTCTCTAGAATTTTACTTAAGAAGGGCAGGTTAGAAATGGGTCTAAAATTTTCAAAGGCAGAGGGGTCAAGATTATTTTTCTTGAGCAGGGGTTTAACTACAGCAGTCTTAAGACAGTCTGGAAAGACCACCGTATCTAATGACGAATTAACTATGTCCAGAATATTGTCAATTAGCACGCCTGATATTTCTTTGAAAACCTGGTTGGTATTGGATCAAGGACGCAGGTGGAGGGTTTCAGTTGAGATTATTTGGCATATGATTCCTAAAAGCAGTGATAAATTTGTGATGCACCATCTGTTGGAATGATAAATACAATGAATATGCCTTTATTATATGCCATTTGGCATGGAATTTGTAAAAACAGTTTTAATGTTTGTGATGCGCCATCTGTTGAAATGACGAATAAAATGTGTAAGTCACTGTTATATGCCATTTGGCATATGATTCATAAAAGCAGTGATAAATTTGTGATGCACCATCTGTTGGAATGATAAATACAATGCATATGTCTCTGTTATATGCCATTTGGTATGGAGTTTGTAAAAACAGTTTTAATGTTTGTGATGCGCCATCTGTTGGAATGACAAATAAAATGCATAAGTCTCTGTTATATGCCATTTGCTATGGGATTCGTAAAAGCAGTGTTAATGAATGTGATGTGCCATCTGTTGGAATGACACATGCAATGTATTTTATTACTACAAACATTTTCAAGGAGATATAGCAACTGGACAGACACACGGGCATTTATCCTTTTATTAAAGTGGAGAGACTCTGGGTTTAATCCTATTTCTAACCTTCATTTTGTTCATATTAAATGAAACTATTTTTTTAAAATGCATTGGATACTTTAAAAGCAGGTGTGTGCATCACCATGCTCCATGAGGGCATCACTGGCACATTGATACACAATAAGTGACAGAACAGATGGAAGAAAGCAGCCACCCTCATTTGAATGTGCAAATAAAAATAAAACAGTGCTGACAAGAGCAGCAAGTGGAAAATGAGAAGTCTTTGGGAAGTGCTACTGCAGTGCTTGGCAGCTCCTGCGACACACACATCAAGTTTTATCGTTCAGAACGATGAGGCTTGTGTGCCTGAAAGAAGGGTCTCGGAAAGCGGTGTGTATTCATTCTATAGCCGGGCTTCATTTAAACAAGAAAGAGTGCTGAATAGATGTAACAGAGATGGTGTGCAGTGCACTTGCTCTTTATTTCTCGTGCCAGTGTCCATGGAGTTCATCCATTTGGTTTGTGTTTAGTATCCTTCAGGCTGCAAACCCACCTGTGGCTTCTCAGAACTCTGATCAAGTCTCTTCATCCACCTGCCGAAAACCAAAATGAGTCTGAGGAAGTCATATGTGCAAGTGAGAGCACTGGCAGTCGGGTGGCTCAGCGGTTAGCACTCTTGCCTCATAATTCTCCTAACTATGTTCAATCCCCATTGCTGTGCCCCTCTACGTGCAGTTTGGACATTTTGCTCAGTTCTGATTGGTTTTCTGTGGGTGCTCCATGCATGTCAGGATACTTACTGTATGTTCTTACTATAAATGGGTACATGCAAGGGCTACCTGGGAGGTCCCATGATGAAATTCTGGGGTTCTTCACAACTTCTTTTCAGCATCTTGAATTCTGCTGTCAGGTTGAGCTTGCTGGTATGGCCTGGCCTGGCCAAGATGTCAGTGTTTGAAATCTTCTTTACTTGTAGATGATCTTCTTGACAGTGGAATGGTTGACATCCATCCAATTGTTTGGAGATCTTTTTAAATTCCTTCACAGATTCATAGGCATCTATAACCTTCTTTATGGAGGCATCAGAGAGCATTTTTGATCTCAATAAAGTCCTGATGTACACTTCAGCAACAAAGAGCAGCCCACACTAATTATGTGAGGTCAGACAAGATCCTCTCTCATGATGTTTTGATTCTAGATTGAGATATCTGAAGTAATGCTAAGTGTAAAGGTACACTTACTTTTTCCTACATGCAAAAATCTACATTTATCGTCATTAAAATTATACAGTGGACTACAAAATGGAAAGGTGCCATGATGTTTGTTACATTTGGTCACCTTGATCTATAGGTGCTACTTAAATGAAGAAGAAATCTTGACATGTCCACATCTGTTAGATCAGGAGAAGAAAAAAAAATTATAGGGTGCACTTACTTTTTCACATTAGTGTTGGTGTGTGGGCTCAGCAGTGGACTGGCATCCCATCCAGGATTGGTTCCTATCTAGGATAGGCACTGACCCCCATGCATGCTGAGGCTCCAGGTCTCAATAACCCAGAACTGGATTTAGCAAGCTGTGATAATGTTCTGTTAAAGTTTTCTTTTGTGGCTATTTGAGTGTGTGGAAGAAGTTATGGACTGGAGGCCCATCTAGAATTGGTTGCTACCTTGAACCCAGTACTGCTGGGACAAACATTGGCCCACAAGACTTGTAAATTGGATTAAAGGGGCTTGAAACTGTTATGTTAAATCTTCCAAATGTGGATGTTTGTGCATGATGTGGAGTTTGTCCCATGAAGGTGTTTGTGTGCCCTGGCTCAAGAATGGACTAAAGTGCCAGCCAGGACAGGCTCCTGCCTTGCTCCCCATGCTGCTGAGTTAGGCTCCAGGTCTCAATGACCCAGAAATACATTTAGCAAGCTGTGAGGATTTTCTGTTAAAGTTTTCTTTTGTGGCTATTTGAGTATGTGGAAGAAGTTATGGACTGGAGACCCATCTAGGATTAGTTGCTACCTTGAACCCAGTGCTGCTGGGATAAAAGTTGTCCCACAGTGATCCTAAACTGGATTAAGTGAGCTTGAGAATGTTATGTTAAATCTTCCAAATGTGGATGTTTGTGCGTGATGTGATGTTTGTCCCATAAAGGTGTTTGGGTGCCCAGGCTCAAGAATGGATTAAAGTACTCACCAGGATTAGTTCCTGCCTTGATCCCAGTGCTGCTGGGAATGGCTTCAGTCCTCAATGAGCCAGAACTGGCTGTGGCAAGCTTTGAGAATGTTTTGCTAAATTTGTTTCATGTGGCTGTTTGAATGTGTGGAAGCCATGGTGGACTGTTGCCCCCATCCAGGATTAGTTCCCGCTTTGAATCCCAGTGCTGCCCAGATAGGCTTTGACTCCCACTAACCCTGAATTGAACTAACCAGGCTTGAGAATTTTGGGCTAAATTTAACCTAATGTCAATGTTCTCATGCGTTGCAGCAGAGTTAAACTGGCTTTGCCTACGGGCTTGATTTCTGCCCTACAACCCAGTGCTGCTCGACTCGGCTCCAGCCTCCCGCGGTCCTCGGTTAGTTTAAGTAGGTTCGAGGATGTTATGTAAATATCCTGTGCCGTTTTGTTCACGCATATCAAGCAAAATTTTCAGACTGAACCTCGCCCTGGCCTACACGTCAATAACTGAATACAAATTTTCAATTGTAAAGTCAGTGAGGTTACACTTTAAAGTCCAAGTCCCTTGGTGTCCATACTATGACGTTTTTAAAAGCAGTTGTGCTGTTTCAGAGGAGCCATCTGTGCTGAGCCTCATGTCTCGGCTCCAAACCCGATCAGCGTTTGTTTCTATGGTGATAGTCAAAGACAGAAGAAAATTCTTATATTTTTATCCTCCTTGAATTTTAACTAACAGCCGATGAGACTTTACCTCTAACCTCGCCTGCTGTACTAACATTCACGTGTGAAATGCTGCGGCGGCGGAGACTGCCGCTGTTGATGCCATTTTCAAACTCTTTGCTTTATTTATTTATTTCTCTCTATTGACTAAGCATATCATGGCAAGTCATTTTTATTTACAGAGCGCATTTAAAACAGAAGCAGTTGACCAAAGTGCTGTACAGTTTCCATAAATAGACCAATAAATATATCCGTTAAAAATGAACAAGATAGAGCAAAAAGTACTCTCTTATGCCAGTTTAAAGGAACAGAGATGGGTTTTCAGCCTACTGGATCAACCAAAATTGGTCCAGAGCTAATATAAAGAGGTAGACTATATTCCAAAGGTTACGGGAAGGTACTGCAATGGCGCGCTCCCCTTTAAAGTTTAAGTCTAGACCTCCGCACGGCCAGCGACTTCTAGTCAGGGGACCTGTAAGTGATCGTGAAGGAGAATCAAGGCTGGCTGTATATCTGACGCGAGAACCCGAGATGGGTGTTGATGCAGCCTGGAGTAAAAAGGGCGTGACCGTCTGTCAATCATTTCGGACTTCAGCATCTGTTTGGAGAGCGCCACCGCCCAAAAGACGTCAGACTTGGAGACACGCCTCCGCTCGCGCGGTGTTGTTCTGCTCGCTGCGCTTGGAAATTTTCTAACTATGTGCCTATGAGGACGCGACGCCGTGCATCCAAAAACAAAAAAGATGAACGATGGCAGACCGACTCCACGGGTTCTGTTAACCGGGCTAATTCCCCCCCAATTCATGTCAGAGCCGCCCCACCCACGCTATGACGTCAGTAGGCTCGCCACAGTGAATCGATAGACGCTTACAAGAAGGTCCTGGGACGGCCTCACTCTCTTTAATCTTCTAATTGGAAGAAAAGGTGTTGCTGTGCCTTGTTGATGGTAATTGGGTACTTGTGTACTAAACGGACGGCACGCACCCTTTTTATTATCGTAATTGACGTGTGTGGCACCAAGAGAAGTTATTTGTGATATTCACCGCCAAGAATTTAAAACTGCAGACCCTCTCCACAGGTTCATCATTTAGGAACAATAGAAAAAAAAAGTCAAACAATTAAAGCGATTAACTTCAAAACAATAACAACACAAGAATTGGTATTTAAAACAATAAACATAATACAGAATGGAAGGCAAAACGAATCTCTGCTCTACACTTTTCTTGGTCATTTCAAACTGCCCAGCAAGCTAAAAGACGTCTTACCTTGCTTTCTAAGTAACACACTCGATGTGTGAACTTACGGGGTTTTTAACAGACTTTGTGACTGACACCTTAAACAGATTCCAGTAATTAACTAACAATTTTACAGATTGACCGGATCAGAATTTATAATGTTTGAGCCACTGTGCCCGCGGACCTGAGGAGTGCAACCCACCGGGGCTTAACAATACAACGCGATGTGCAGTGGCAGCAAAAAAGTATAGGATTACAAAATATTAGATAATAATCCAAAAACAATCATAATAATAATAATTATCATCCTTATACTAAATAGCGTGGATACGGAAGCGTATTAGGGCCACGGGTGAAAAAAAAAATACGAACACAGTGAAGAAAAAAAAAATCTAAACTTTAATCTCGACATTTCCACTTTATTCTATTGTTTATTTTGTCAGTAGAATGTGGCAAACTAAACATCTTAAAATGAATGTTCAATTTACTAGATTTTCACGAACCCCTTCATTAATTAATGTAGCACATTAAATGCTTTATATTAAGTGTTCCCCGACCCAGTTTTTAATCTCTATGCGCTTCTTCAACTGACTTCCTCTTACACTGTGAAGCGCAGACAGCGATCGCCGCACATTGACTTCATGATGTTCCTGCTCTAAGAACATTCAGAATACTAAGAGAAATACTTGATATCTTCTTCACGATGAAATGCACTAAAGCATGTATTAAACATGGGTGGCGGGGGGCACGGTGGCGTGGCTATAGAGCTGCTCCCTTGCATTAAGGGGTTCCCAGTTGTATGTTCCGTGTAGTGAACTTTATGGCAAGTGTGACGAGGCTCCAAAAAACTGGATATATAAATGGGTATCGCACAGGTTTAACTGCGATATCGTGTAAATGTTGGGTTCGTGATGTGGTGGTCGGAGACACGAACGCAGAATTCAATGGATGTTCTTCTGAGCGGGCTTTCTTTATTACATTACATTATTTATTATTTCTCTATCTGACGTACTAAACTTCCAGTTCCAATCCTTGTTTTTTCTTTCTGCACATAACCAATCACCACACGATAAACGTCTTTGTGAAATTAAAACAAGTTATAAACCTAGACCCCAGAGTTTTCAAAACTTAAAATGTACAGAACTTAAAATGTATTAAAGCATATGGGGGCACGGTGGCGTGGTGGTTGCACTGCTGCTTCGCAGCAAGGGGGTTCCGGGTGTTCCCTGCCTTGAGTTTGCATGTTTTTCTGGTGGGCCTACTCGGCGTGTTTCAGTTTCCTTTCAAAGACATGTAGGATGTGGGGTTTTGTTCTGTATTATTGACCCTGCTACTTTATATGTTGCACGTATTCACCCTGCGATGTGTTGGCGTCTCATTCAGGATTTACTCCTGCCTCGCACAAGATGCTTGCTGGGATGGGCGCAACCCTGAATGGATGGCATAATTAAACATGTATAATGAAGATTTTTTTTTTAATTTCTGAAAACTCCATCCCAGCAAGCACCGTGCCCCCACATGCTTTAATAATTTAAAGTTCTGAAAACTCCGAGGACTAAGTTTATAACTTGTTTTAATTTCACAAAGACGTTTATCTTGTGGTGATTGGTTATGTGCAGAAAGAAAAAGCAAGGATAGAAACTGGAGGTTTAGTCAGATAAAGACAGCACGCATGCAATAAAGAAAGCCCGCTCAGCAGAACATCCATTTAATCCTGTGTTCGTGTCTCCGACCCACCAAGCCCAATATTTACACAATATTTAAGTTAAACCCGTGCGATACCCATTCCTATATCCAATTTTTGGGACTTTGCACTGCACTGAACATACAACTGGGGACCCCTTAATGCAAGGGAGCAGCTCTATAGCCACGCCACCGTGCCCCCCGCCACCCATGTTTAATACATGCTTTAGTGCATTTCATCGTGAAGAAGATATCAAGTATTTCTCTTAGTATTCTGAATGTTCTTAGAGCAGGAACATCATGAAGTCAATGTGCGGCGATCGCTGTCTGCGCTTCACAGTGTAAGAGGAAGTCAGTTGAAGAAGCGCATAGAGATTAAAAACTGGGTCGGGGAACACTTAATATAAAGCATTTAATGTGCTACATTAATTAATGAATGGGTTTGAGAAAATCTAGTAAATTGAACATTCATTTTAAAATGTTTAGTTTGCGACATTCTACTGACAAAATAAACAATAGAATAAAGTGTAAAATGTCGAGAATAAAGTGGAAATGTCGAGAATAAAGTCAACATGTCGACTTTAATCTCGACATTTAGACTTTTTTTTTCTTCGCTGTGTCCGTATTTTTTTTTTTCACCGTGGTCCTAATACGCTTCCGTAATACGGAATATGCCATCGGGAATGCAACGTTAAACTTTGAACATACTGATAGAGATTTAGATCAAAGAATAAGCATCTGTAAAATTGGGCTTACATGAAAACTGTCTTTAAATCTCCGTAAATCTCGTCCTCTGTTGTTTACCATCATCAACGACCCGCTATTCTTTCATTCGTCACATTCGTTATAGTTGCACTATATACCATCGCGACATTTCTCTAGCAACGCTCCACTAAGAACCTCTTAGGGTTTTAAAGGTAGTGTATAAATTAGGCACTGGATGTGTAGTATTCTTTATTCGCTATGGAAGCTTCCGTAAACGATTCAATGCAAGGCAGATGGTTAACTCCAGAAAAGGCGTTTAGTTTATTAGCGCACACAAAACAGAACTTTACCAAAGACGTCCGTCCCCATTACTCTCTATTATTAACCACTCCCCTCTATTTTTTCATTGGTTATCTGGTTTATGACAACTTTATTTAAAACCTTAATTCACAATATATCACATCCCCCTTTTTCCAAAACAAAATCCACTTTTCTTCCTTACTGTTTTGCATTTTGAAAATAACCAACTATGTACACATGCACACACATTTTTTTCTTTTCATATTATCAGTTCACTGCTGAGTACCGTGTGCTTATGTAGTCCTGAGACTCCGAGGTCTTGAGTACTTGGCCTCCTGCTAGATCTTACATTTGACTGTTGCCCATTACAAAATCTTTATATCTTTCAGGTATTTTTACAACCCTGCCACTTCTAGTGGATCTTTCTCGAACTTGACTGCCCATTTGGTCTTCCCTTGGTGGCTTTCTGGAGGTGGTATGCCTGCATTTTCTTGTGTCGGCACTTGTTCTGTACTACAGTGGTCTTCTTCATCTTCATCAACTATAAAAGTGTCACCATTGTGTGGCCTAAGATGTCGTCTGTTGCATCTATACTGCTGGCCTGTTGAAGTCACAGTGTCATATGACCTTGGTTCTTGACGTTTTTGTACCACTATTGCTGGTTTCCAGCCTTGCAGGGTTTCTACATTGACTTTTGCTCCTGGACCAAGGACAGAACGTGACTTTGTGTGTTGGTTATAATAAGTTTTCTGTTTTTGTTGCTGCTGTGTTAGTCTCTGCTTCATTTTCTTTGTGTATCTGGGTTTCAGCATGGGACTTGTTACAGGGAGGGTGCTTCTGAGAACACGACTCATCAATAACTCTGCTGGTGAGAAACCTAATCCTGTAATTGGTGTATTTCTCAGACTGAGTAATGCAAGATGTGCATCTGAGTTCGTTTGTAGAGCCTTCTTAAGCATCAGTTTGATCGTCTTTGTTTTTCTCTCCGCCATACCATTTGACTGGGGATATCCAGGGCTGGAGAACTTCCATGTTATATCCCAACCTTTGGCAAAGTGCCGTACCTCAGTACTTGCAAAAGGAACATGGTCACTAATCACTTCTTTAGGAATTCCATGCCTTGAAAACACAGCTTTCAGTTTCGCAATCACTGTTTGCCATTTTGTCCCTAATCTGCTGTACTTCTGGGTATTTAGAAAAATAGTCCACTGTGAGAAGAAATGACTGACCTTGTAGCTCAAATATGTCTAAACCAACTTTGTACCACAGCAATTCAGGTAAGTCATGACTTTTTAGAGGTTCCCCTTGATTTCTTGGGAGATGTTTGTTGACAAGCACTGCATTTTCCTATCATTTGTTCTATATCTGTGGACATGCCAGGCCAGTTCATGTACTTACGTGCTTGTTCTTTGGTTCACTGAATACCTTGATGAGCTTATGTGTAACTTTTCAATCATCATCAACTTCATTCTGGTAGGGATGATAATTCTGTCACCAAACATAAAGACACGATTACTGATCTTGATACTGTCTCTGATTGGCCAGTATACTTGCTGTGCCGCATCTACCTGCTTTCTGTGCATTGGCTAGTACTCAATTCTTGGAATGTTTCATCCTCTAAGTTAGTTGTGTATTGTGGAGGATGGCCGACTGTTTATCCCGGCCAATACCCCCAAGCCGCCAGGTGGAGCCCTTCTTGCAGCATGGAGGTCCCCAGAAGACCAGCAGGGCATCATGGACAATGGAGTTTTTATGCACCGCCTGCTGGATGCCATGGGGCCACGAGAGGGAGCTGCAGGAGGACCAAGAGTTCTTCGCGCCCTATGACCCGGATTTTCTCCAGCCGCCTGGAGTTTTTGTTTTTCTGTCCCCTGGCCATTGAACCTTACTCTTATTCGATGTTAATGTTGATTTATTTTTTATGATTATGTCTTTCATTTTTCTATTCTTTAATATGTAAAGCACTTTGAGCTACTGTTTGTATGAAAATGTGCTATATAAATAAATGTTGTTGGAAGTTCGTCATAGGAAGAGCGACGGGCTTCCGGGGTGAGAAAAAGCATTGTTTACCCTGACCCGGAAGGAATTAGGACTGTTGGATTGGGAACACTTCCGGGTTGGGGGATATAAAAGGACTGTGGGAGCTGAGTTGGGAGGTAGGGTGGCTAAGCGTCTGGGAGTGGAGGATTGGTTTATTGTATTTTGTGATTTATTATTGGAGAATTGTGGAGAGGAGCGTGCTTTGTGCACATAATTATTATAATAAATAATTATTTGGACTTTTATCTGGTGTCTGACGTGGTCCGAGGGTACAAGGGTGCGAGAAAACCCGTAAATCTGTCACAGTATATAGATCTTCCCCAATAGCTTCAGTTGCTTCCATGGTATAAACAACTTTCTCATCTTCACACATGCGTTCCTCAATAGCTTCTTCTACATCATACGCTCGGGATAAGGCATCAGCTATGAGCATATCCTTGCCTGGTGTATACTTTATTTGAAGATTATAGCGTTGCAATTGAAGAAGCATCCTTTGCAGACGAGCTGGCGTCTGTCCTAAGGGCTTTATGAAGATGGCTTCCAGTGGTTTATGATCTGATTGCACAACTACTGGGACACCGAAAATGTACTGATGAAACTTCCTTGCAGCAAAACTACAGCCGGCAGCTCCTTCTCGATCTGTGCATAGTTGCATTCTGATGGCGTCAGAGCTCTGGATGCATATGCAACAGGTTGTCCCTCTTGCAAAAGACATGCACCAAGTCCATCTTTTGAAGCATCAGCCTGAAGAACTATTGCTTGCTTTGGATCAAAGAATTTTAGTACTTGTACCTCCATCAGTGATTTCTTGAGATTATCCAGTGCTGTATCATGTTCAGGACTCCAGAGCCATTGTGCGCCTTTCCTCAACAACTGTCTCAAGGGTGCTGTTATTGCTGCTTCATTGGGAATGTATTGTGCCAGATATTTAATCATGCCCAGTAGGCACTGCAAAGCCTTCTTATCTTCTGGGTTTGGCATATTAACAATTGCTTTCACTTTGTCATTATCTGGCTGTACTCCTCGCTTGTCATTATGTGTCCCATATATTTAACTCTTCCGACCTTATATTGTATCTTCTCTTCATTGAATTTAATACTTTTCTGTCTTGCTCTCTGCATCACCTCATGAATGATCTCTGCATGCTCCTTTTCATCTATAGCTGCAATAATCATGTCATCTGCTATGATGTGCACATCAGGTATGTCTCCAAATGTTTCGCTGTTCTTCTGTTGGAAGACCTCACTTGCAGATTCGATTCCAAACGGGAGACGTTTAAATCTGTACCGTCCCTGGCAGTGTACTGTGCTGTCTCTGGCAGTGTCTTAAATTGGTTTTGAATCCTACCTGGCAAGGAGAAAATTCTTTGTTAGTTGTGGTAATTGCAACTCAAGACACGGATATCCGATATGGTGTTCCACAAGGGTCTATCCTGGGTCCGCTGCTCTTCTCAATCTACATGCTTCCGCTAGGTCAGATTATCTCAGGGACAACGTGAGCTACCACAGCTATGCTGATGACACACAGCTGATGACCGACTCTCTTGATTCACTAACAAAATGTCTGACTTGTATCTCAGAATGGATGAATAGTAACTTTCTCAAGTTAAATAAAGAGAAAACTGAAATCTTAGTGATTGGCAATAATGGATACAATGAGGCTATTAGAAATAAACTGGATACATTAGGATTAAAAGTCAAGACGGAGGTAAAAGCTTAGCGGTGATTGTTGACTGTAATCTGAATTTTAAATCACATATTAATCAGATCACTAGGACAGCATTTTTTCACCTAAGAAACATAAGTAAAGTTAGACCTCTTATATCACTGAAAGATGCTGAGAAATTAGTTCACGCGTTAGTTTTCAGTCGACTAGATTACTGTAACGCACTCCTCTCAGGACCACCCAAAAAAAGACATCAATCGTTTGCAACGAGTGCAGAATGGAGCTGCTAGAATCCTAACTGGGAAAAGAAATTCCGAACACATCACCCCAGTCTGAGTGTCACTACACTGGTTACCTGTGTCATTCAGGATTTACTTTAAAATTCTGCTTATGGTTTATAAAGCCTTAAATAATCTCCCATCTTATATATCGGAATGTCTGACACCTTATATTCCAAATCGTAACCTCAGATCCTCAAATGAGTGTCTCCTTAGAATTCCAAGAGCTGAACTTAAAAGAAGTGGTGAGGCAGGCGGCCTTCTGCTGTTAGGCACCTAAATCTGGAATAGCCTGCCAATAGGAATTGCCAGGCTGATACAGTAGAGCACTTCAAAACACTGCTGAAAACACATTACTTTAACATGGCCTTCTCATAACTTCACTGTAATCAAACTCCTGATACTCTATATCTCCAAATCATTATAATAACTATTCATGGCGGCTCTAAAATCTGTACTAACCTCTACTCTCTCTTCTGTTTCCTTTTCCGCTATCCTTTACTCAAAGCACCGTGATGTTCCAACAATGATGGGTGGATTAAAAGCCAGAAGTCTGTATGACCATCAACATCAAGTGACTCCATGAGAACCCTAACTACAAAGAGGACTACTGTGTCTCATTTATGTTAGGTAGAATGTCCAGAGGGGACTGGGTGGTCTCGTGGCCTGGAACCCCTGCAGATTTTATTTTTTTCTCCAGTCGTCTGGAGTTTGTTTTCTGTTTTTCTGTCCACCCTGGCCATCGGACCTTACTCCTTTCTATGTTAACTAATGTTGTCTTATTTTAATTTCTTATTTTGTTTTTTATTTTTCTTTTCTTCAGTATGTAAAGCACTTTGAGCTACTTTTTTGAATGAAAATGTGCTATAGAAATAAATGTTGTTGTTGTCCCCATGGAGTGTTGAAAGTGCAGAGCATTGATGACTCTCTATCCAACTTGATTTGCCAATATTCATCCTTTTCATCCAGAATGGTGAATAATTTTTTTCCAGCCAGTTTGCTGTGGACTTCATTGGGAGTTGGTGTGGAGTAATGTTGCCCTTTTGATAGCCTTGTTCAACTCATGTAGATCTAGACACATTCGGAGTTTGCTGTTTTTCTTTTCTGCAATCACCAGACTGCGAACCCATTTTGTCGGTTCTGTTACTGGTGTGATAACATTTTGCTGTTCTAGATGACGTAGCGTTTCTTTCAGTTTGTCCATAATAGCGAATGGAATTTTCCGACAGCAATGTATAATTGGTGTCACCTCTGGATCAATATGAATGTGATGTTCACCAGGAATTCACCCAGACTTTGAAATACATCAGGATATGTGCTCACTAACTCTTGTATAGTTGCTGCTGAGTGCACTTGTACCTTGTCAACTCGTTTGACTATAGGTTCAATGGTTCACATGCTTCTCTCCCTAAGATTGAGGCTGTTTAGTGATGAAGAACTTTAATTCTGCTTCTATGCCAGCAGTACTGCCCTGGTCAAGGTCACAAATGACCTTCTGATGTCAGCAGATACTGGTTCTCCTTCTTTACTCATTCTCCTTGACCTGACAGCTGCTTTTGATACAATTGATCATGATATTCTTCTTCACCGTCTGCAATACACCCTTGGACTTTCAGGAACTGTTCAAAATTGGTTTACATCTTATTTGACCGGTAGAACTGAGTATGTCGACTTGGCAGCAAAATCTCACACCCATAATGTTACCTGTGGTGTTCCACAGGGCTCTGTGTTGGGCCCCATCCTTTTCATCATTTATATGCTCCCCCTTGAAAGTGTCATTAGCAGACATGGTTTTTCTTTTCATTGTTATGCCGATGACACTCAGCTTTATCTTAGGACTACTCCCACCTCCTCTACTGCTCCTCTGCCAACATCTACACTGACTATTTGTTTGGAGGAAATAGAGGCATGGATGAGGCTCAACTTCCTTCAGCTAAACAGATCTAAAACAGAAGCCATTTTAGTTGGCACACCACACCAGCTTCGTTCCACTACCATCACCAGTATCACCTTTTCTGGAAAAAGATACCTCTTTCTACATTTGTTACAAACTTGCGTTAAAATGGATTCTCAACTAACTTTTGACACCCACATTAAACATCTCTGTAAGTCATCTTTTCACCATCTCAGGAACATTGCTAAACTCCGTCCAACAATTACCCTGGCAGATGCAGAGAGGCTTGCCCATGCCTTTGTCTCGTCCAGGCTGGATTACTGTAATGCACTCCTCATTGGGATTCCTGGCAAGAGTATCCAGAGACTGCAGTACATTCAGAACAGCTGCCAGGATCCTGATGAGGGTGCGAAAGCATAGCCACATCACTCCTATCTTGAAAACCCTTCACTGGCTCTCTGTGCCACTTAGAATTGAGTACAAGGTTTCCCTCCTTACCCATCAGTGCATTTATGGATCTGCTCCCCTGTATTTACAGGAACTCCTTATCCCTCATCCTTCCTCACGCACCCTCCGCTCTGTGCATACCAACACTCTTCAAGTTCCCAGAAGTAAACTTAGCAGTATGGGTGATCGGGCCTTTTCTCTCGGTGGCGCGAGGCTGTGGAATTCCCTCCCCGACTACCTGAGAGCCACACAGTCGCATTGATGCCTTCAAACGAAACCTAAAAACTTATCTTTTTAGAAAGGCTTTTTGTTAAATTATTTCTATAGATTTTTTTGTTTGTTAATTTTATTCTTATTTTGTAGCACTTTGAGATTGTTAAATATAAAGCCTATATAAATAAAATCTATTATTATTTATTATTATTACTGCATCTCAGGTAGGCACACCCAGCAGGATTGATCCTGGCTCCACCATATGCAACCAGCTTTGTTTTGGTAGGTTCAAGAAATATTTCTCCTGGAAGTCTTTGAAATTGTATTACTGACATCACATTGGCATCTGCACCAGTGTCCAATTTAAATTTTACTGGAACCCCTTGAACTGACAAGATCTCATGCCAAGCTCCATTTTCAGCTGTCTGTAGCACATTCCTCTGGGAAAACTGTAAGATTCCAACAAACAGCGCATCAACAGTCTGAGGAGACTGTTCTGCTTTAGACCTGCACATCTTATCATAATGGTTCATTTTGCCACAGTTTCTGCACTTCAGGCCATATGCCGGACATGTTTTGGGACGATGCTCTTTCCCACACCTGTTGCATGATTTTGTGTCACCTTTATCTCTTTTGTAAGAGACCAGTTTATCATTTTTGTCTCTATGCTGATTCCTTACCCCATTCTGAACAGCTTTCTATTTGCTATGTGCCTGTGCTTTTGTGCCGGGTAAGCATGTGAACTTCATTTTCTAATTTCACTTTTGTCATTGTGTTCATTTGCTCTCTGGCTATCTCTGAAGCTCTGCAAATGTCAATGGCTTTTTCTAAAGTCAGACCAGGCGCTCTGAGAAGTTTTTCTTTCACATGCTTGTCTTTAACACTGAAGACAATTTTATCCCTTATCATATCATTCTCTGTAGGGCCAGATTCACAGTTTTTGCTCCGTTGCCAGAGTTCGGTAACAAACCGCTCTATTTGCAGAGGCTCTTGCATATTGTAAGTCCAAAACGGATGTCTTTCAAATACCAAATGTTTCTTGGGTGTGCAATAGTTTTTTAAAGATTCCAAAACTGCATTTACTGTAATCGTTTCTGGATCTGCCTTGGCTATTTCAAGTGTATTGTAAACTTCCAGCGCTTCCTCTCCTAATGTATGCAACAAAATGGCAATTTGCACTTCTTTTGTCTTCTTGTTTATTTCCACCATCATGTACAACAACAACAACATTTATTTATATAGCACATTGAGAATTTCCCCTTGGGATTAATAAAGTATCTATCTATCTATCTATCTATCTATCTATCTATCTATCTATCTATCTATCTATCTATCTATCTATCTATCCTTTCTATATCTATCTATCTATTATATAGAGCCTTTCATATCTATCTATCTATCTATTATATAGTGTCTTTCATATCTATCTATCTATCTATCTATCTATCTATCTATCTATCTATCTATCTATCATTTTCATACAAAAAGTAGCTCAAAGTGCTTTACATAATGAAGAATAGAAAAATAAAAGACACAGTAAGAAAAAAAAATCAACATTAATTAACATCGAATAAGAGTAAGGTCCAATGGCCAGGGTGGACAGAAAAACAAAAAAAACTCCAGACGACTGGAGAAAAAAATAAAATCTGTAGGGATTCCAGACCATTAGACTGCCCAGTCCCCTCTGAGCAATCTACCTCACATAAATGTACAACTTACAGTGCATCCGGAAAGTATTCCCAGAGCATCACTTTTTCCACATTTTGTGATGTTACAGCTTTATTCCAAAATGGATTCAATTCATTTTTTTCCTCCGAATTCTACACACAACACCCCATAATGACAACATGAAAAAAGTTTACTTGAGGTTTTTGCAAATTTATTAAAAATAAAAAAACTGAGAAAGCAAATGGACATAAGTATTCACAGCCTTTGCCATGAAGCTCCAAATTGAGCTCAGGTGCATCCTGTGTCCCCTGATCATCCTTGAGATGTTTAATTGGAGTCCACGTGGTAAATTCAGTTGATATGACCTGATTTGGAAAGGCACACACCTGTCTATAGAAGGTCCCACAGTTGACAGTTCATGTCAGAGCACAAACCAAGCATGAAGTCACAGGAATTCTCTGTAGACCTCCGAGACAGGATTGTCTTGAGGCACAAACCTGGAGAAGGTTACAGAAAAATGTCTGCTGCTTTGAAGGTCCCAATGAGCACAGTGGCCTCCATCATCTGTACGTGGAAGAAGTTCAAAACCACCAGGACTCTTCCTAGAGCTGGCCGGCCATCTAAACTGAGCAATCGGGGAGAAGGGCCTTAGTCAGGGAGGTGACCTAGAACCCGATGGTCACTCTGTCAGAGCTCCAGAGGTCCTCTGTGGAGAGAGTAGAACCTTCCAGAAGGACAACCATCTCTGGAGCAATCCACCAATCAGGCCTATATGGTAGAGTGGCCAGACGGAAGCCACTCCTTAGTAAAAGGCACATGGCAGCCCGCCTGGAGTTTGCCAAAAAGCACCTGAAGGACTCTCAGACCATGAGAAACAAAAGTCTCTGGTCTGATGAGACAAAGATTGAACTCTTTGGTGTGAATGCCAGGCGTCACGTTTGGAGGAAACCAGGCACCGCTCATCACCAGGCCAATAACATCCCTACAGTGAAGTATGGTGGTGGCAGCATCAGGAACTGGGAGACTAGTCAGGATAAAGGGAAAGATGACTGCAGCAATGAACAGAGACATCCTGATGAAAACCTGTTCCACAGCTCTTGACCTCAGACTGGGGCGACGGTTCATCTTTCAGCAGGACAACGACCCTCAGCACACAGCCAAGAATATCAAAGGAGTGGCTTCAGGACAACTCTGTGAATGTCCTTGAGTGGCCCAGACTTGAATCCGATTGAACATCTCTGAGAGATCTTAAATGGCTGTGCACCGACGCTTCCCATCCAACCTGATGGAGCTTGAGAGGTGCTGCAAAGAGGAATGGGCTTAAACTGGCCAAGGATAGGTGTGCCAAGCTTGTGGCATCATATTCAAAAAGACTTGAGGCTGGAATTGCTGCCAAAGGTGCATCGACAAAGTATTGAGCAAAGGCTGTGAATTCTTATGGACATGGGATTTTTCAGTTGTTTTTTTAATAAATTTGCAAAAACCTCAAGTAAACTTTGTCACGTTGTCATTATGGGGTGTTGTGTGTAGAATTCTGAGGAAAAAAATGAATTTAATCCATTTTGGAATAAGGCCGTAACATAAGAAAATGTGGAAAAAGGGATGCGTTGTGAATACTTTCTGGATGCACTGTACATTTCTGTTCCCATCTACACCAATTTTCACTAACATTGCCGGTTAGGACTAGCGGCGGCGGAGGCTTAAACTGGTCCATTTCACTGGTGCGGACTTAAAATCAAATGAAGCAACTTACTGCCGGCCCTGTTGCCTGTCGAAGTTCTCCGGTCTCTTTATCTCAACTGGCAGCTCTCGCTGTGTTTTGGCTTGAGAAGTTCGTGAAGTTTTCTACAGGACTAACTATCTCCCACTTCTGACACCATGTAGTATTCTTTATTTGCTACGAAGCTTCCGTAAATGATTCACTGCAAGGCAGATGGTTAACTCAGAAAAGGCGTTTAGTTTATTAGCACACAAAACAGAACTTTACCAAAGACGCCCGTCTCCATTACTCTCTGTTATTAACCACTACCCTCTATTTATTCATTGGTTATCTGGTTAATGACAACTTTATTTAAAACCTTAATTCACAACATACCACAGGATGCATGCATGTAAGTGTATGAGGGTTCACATTTCACGTTTTTGGTTTTATTAGTGGGTGGTGCAGTGGGTAGCACAGCTGCTTCACAGTAAGGAGACCTAGGTTCACTTCCTGGTCCTCCCTGCGTGGAGTTTGCATGTTCTCCCCGTGTCTGCGTGGGTTTCCTCCCACAGTCCAAAGACATGCAGGTTAGGTGCATTGGCGATCCTAAATTTTCCCTATAGCGTGTGCTTTGTGTGTGTGGGTGCCCTACAGTGGGCTGGCACAGTGCCCTGTATTTGTTCCTGCCTTATGCCCTGTGCTGGCTGGGATTGGCTCCAGCAGACCCCGTGACCCTGTGTTAGGATATAGCGGGTTTTATTATTTAGCAAGTTTCATGACAATGACTCCTTTACCAAAGTGCCCCCTACAGGTCATCCCCCTGTTGCCTCACTGCACGAATGACCATGCTGCGCAAGAGAAGAACAGAAGCTTCTGCAACAGTTCAACAGAGCTGCCCAAAACAGCTGCCAATGAGGAGGACATTTACCTGTACAGGTGTCAAAGCAAGACCTCCAACATCATTGGAGACCTCACCCACCTGGCACATCACTTCTTTAAGCTGTACCCTTCAGGACTACAGGACTATCAACGCACGCCAGAAGACTGAAAAACAGCTTCATTCCCAAGAATGTTAAACTACTCAAGACTTTACCACGCTAGAGAACCTCTCTTATGTGCAATATTGAAATATAAGCGCAATATATATTTAAGTTAAATCAATTCTAGAATGTTAGACACTTAATTGTTTGCACTTTTAAGTATTTCAGGCTTCGGTTATACAGTAAGTATTGTCATTTTGCTGATTGCTGTCCTTAGTGAAACAATGCCAATAAAGTCTTTCTATCTTACCCATCCTACTGCTGCTGGATTATGTGAATTTCCCTTGGGATTAAAGTATCTATCTATCTATCTATCTATCTATCTATCTATCTATCTATCTATCTATCTATCTATCTATCTATCTATCTATCTGTCTGTCTATTATATAGTGCCTTTCATTCTATCTATTTATTATACTGTATAGTGCCTTTCATTCTATCTATCTATCTATCTATCTATCTATTATATAGTGCCTTTCATTCTATCTATCTATTATATAGTGCCTTTCATTCTATCTATTTATTATACTGTATAGTGCCTTTCATTCTATCTATCTATCTATCTATTATATAGTGCTTTTCATTCTATTTATCTATCTATCTATCTATCCATTATCCAAATGCAAGCAGCGCTTATTTCTCCTCCATAAACTCAAACTATTTAAAGTAGACAAGGACCTCATGTTGTCCTTCTATCGCAGTCTGATCCAGTCTGTGGTCTTTTTCAGTTTCATTGCTTGGTTTAATAGTCTGACAAACCAAAACTCATAAAAGCTCCAGCAGATTACGAAGTATGCAGCTAAAGATATTGGGGCTGATGGAGATGATCTGACAAGTGTGTGTGTGTCAGAGGGCAGGCAATGTTGAAGAAACTGGAAATCATCGTAACTGATAACAGTCATCCATTACATGGAGAACTAGAGTTCAGTAAATCAGGAAGGAGAGTCGCTTTGAAAACCCACACAAATCATTCCAGGAACTCCTTTATTCCTAGTGCCATACTACTTTTCAATAAGAAATATCGGAGATAATGATTAAGGTTTTGATATGCAGTATATCCTGTAACCTTTTTTTTTGTGTAAATATGTATTATCTAACTGCCTTACCTTAACCTTTCTTGTTTCTATTTGTCTGTTTTATTTCATTCTGTCTGATATTAGATGCAACTGAGAAGGCACACTTCATGTTTTCTTGTGTAAACATGACTAAATAAAGAAATCTTAAACCTTAAAACCCACTATATCCTAACTACAGGGTCATGGGGGTCTGCTGGAGCCAATTGCAGCCAGCAAGGCAGAAAACAAACCCCGGGCAGGGTGCCAGCCCACCACAGGGCACACACACCAAGTACACGCTAGGGACAATTCAGAATTGCCAACACACCTAACCTGCATGTCTTTGGACTGTGGGAGGAAATCCACGCAGACACGGGGAGAACATGCAAACTCCACGCAGGGAGGATCCAGGAAGTGAACCAGAGTCTCCTAACTGCACTGCGCCACCATGCCACATCTGCTTATAATCCCAATGATTCATAAAATAAAAGTGGGAGGTCGAGCTTTTAGTTACAAGGGCCCCTAAACTGTGGACTGGTCTGCCTGCTACTATAAGAGACACCCCTTCGGTCTCAGCTTTGAAATCCCGGCTGACGACTGACAACTTCAGTTTAGCAAACCCTGACTAGAGCTGCTGATTAACTGTGCAGACTGCATCTCTGTTGTTAGTCATTAGCACTAAAACATAAGGAATATGACAGTTAGAATTTGTTACTCACCCGCACCTATTCTGTTTCTCTATCCTCTATCTTATCTTATTACCCTAAACATACACACAAGGAATTATATATATATATATATATATATATATATATATATATATATATATATATATATATATATATATATATATATATATATATATATACACAGTGGTGTGAAAAACTATTTGCCCCTTCCTGATTTCTTATTCTTTTGCATGTTTGTCACACAAAATGTTTCTGATCATCAAACACATTTAACCATTAGTCAAATATAACACAAGTAAACACAAAATGCAGTTTTTAAATGATGGTTTTAATATTTAGGTAGAAAAAATCCAAACCTACATGGCCCTGTGTGAAAAAGTAATTGCCCCCTGAACCTATTAACTGGTTGGGCCACCCTTAGCAGCAATAACTGCAATCAAGCGCTTTGTGATAACTTGCAATGAGTCTTTTACAGCTCTGGAGGAATTTTGGCCCACTCATCTTTGCAGAATTGTTGTAATTCAGCTTTATTTGAGGGTTTTCTAGCATGAACCGCCTTTTAAGGTCATGCCATAGCATCTCAATTGGATTCAGGTCAGGACTTTGACTAGCCACTCCAAAGTCTTCATTTTGTTTTTCTTCAGCCATTCAGAGGTGGATTTGCTGGTGTGTTTTGGGTCATTGTCCTGTTGCAGAACCCAAGATCGCTTCAGCTTGAGTTGACAAACAGATGGCGGACATTCTCCTTCAGGATTTTTTGGTAGACAGTAGAATTCATGGTTCCATCGATCACAGCAAGCCTTCCAGGTCCTGAAGCAGCAAAACAACCCCAGACCATCACACTACCACCACCATATTTTACTGTCGGTATGATGTTCTTTTCTGAAATGCTGTGTTCCTTTTACGCCAGATGTAACGGACATTTGCCTTCCAAAAGTTCAACTTTTGTCTCATCAGTCCACAAGGTATTTTCCCAAAAGTCTTGGCAATCATTGAGATGTTTCTTAGCAAAATTGAGACGAGCCCTAATGTTCTTTTGCTTAACAGTGGTTTGCGTCTTGAAATCTGCCATGCAGGCCGTTTTTGCCCAGTCTCGTTCTTATGGTGGAGTCGTGAACACTGACCTTAATTGAGGCAAGTGAGGCCTGCAGTTCTTTAGACGTTGTCCTGGGGTCTTTGTGACCTCTCGGATGAGTCATCTCTGCCTTGGGGTAATTTTGGTCGGCCGGCCACTCCTGGGAAGGTTCACCACTGTTCCATGTTTTTGCCATTTGTGGATAATGGCTCTCACTGTGGTTCGCTGGAGTCCCAAAGCTTTAGAAATGGCTTTATAACCTTTACCAGACTGATAGATCTCAATTACTTTGTTCTCATTTATTCCTGAATTTCTTTGGATCTTGGCATGATGTCTAGCTTTTGAGGTGCTTTTGGTCTACTTCTCTGTGTCAGGCAGCTCCTATTTAAGTGATTTCTTGATTGAAACAGGAGTGGCAGTAATCAGGCCTGGGGGTGGCTACGGAAATTGAACTCAGGTGTGATACACCACAGTTAGGTTATGTTTTAACAAGGGGCAATTACTTTTCACACAGGGCCATGTAGGTTTGGATTTTTTCTCCCTAAATAATAAAACCATCATTTAAAACTGCATTTTGTGTTTACTTGTGTTATATTTGACTAATGGTTAAATGTGTTTGATGATCAGAAACATTTTGTGTGACAAACATGCAAAAAAATAAGAAATCAGGAAGGGGGCAAATAGTTTTTCACACCACTGTATATATACCCCATATATACTGCCCATAATAGGCCATGGCCCACCTTGCTGCCCTTTTCCATACCTCAGTCCATGCCAGGTGGCTGCTAGAATGCCCACCCTGGAGTAGGCGCTGCTACTGTAGCCTCTTCCTGCAGCCTTGTCCTGGCACAGCATGAGAATGTCACTCCTCCTCCTCCACAGGTGTGCTTCGTATCCCCTGGCCTCCGGGTCAGGTAAGGGAGTAGGACCATTAAAAGGCAGGGACACCCATTGGTCCCTCACATGTCACATACACAAAATCCAACTGTGGAACAGAGAAGACGTGAGGCAGTAATCAGAAATGGCTTTTGTGCCATCTTGTATTCCAAAACACACACACACACACATTGGCACGGCTGCTGTGTTTCTCTGTAACTGGCAGGCCAACTCCAGCCTAATTGAGCCTTTTGTTCTGTTCTTCCCGCCTGAGTCAGTGATGCGATTTCTTATAAAGGGTTTTATTATAATACTGTATCTAGTAAGTGAAGCGTATATGACGTGTTAGAGACAATAGCTAAGATTTTTCATTTTGAAATTGTTTAAGCCATTTTTTTATGTTGCACGTTTCACAGTTTGGTAGGTCTATGAGGTTTACACGGATTATCAAATACAAAGGAACAATAAATCTATTAAAGATTCAGAAAACAATACAACACAAAACTGTGCTGACTGGAGAAAGCCAGTTAAAGAATTTAAAGAGAAAAAATGGGAAAGAAAAATGGCGTACAAGAAATGATCGCATCATGGGGGCTGCCTAAGGGCTCTAATGAATGTAATTATCCTCCAAGCCAGGGGGTGGCGCTGTTTTCTGATCCTATCCCTTACTTTCTCCCTCTGCAGACTGGGTGATTGACGGCCCTTCCATCACTGATGTCATGTCTAGTGTCCATCCTCCTGGACTCGCCCCTTCCTATCATCTTCCTTCATAACCTGGAAACCCAGCTACGTACTTCGGTTCTTTTTTGGACTCATATCTGTAAAGACCTCTCTGTACCTAAATGCGCGTGTATTTACACAATCAAAAACTCTCACATTATAAGGGGTTGCCAAGGTACCCCACCTCTTTATCTGTGTTTTTTGTGTCAATTTAAAATGTATAAATCAAAACCGGAAGTGCGAGAAATGGGGGAACAGAGCCCGAAACGCTAACCAGAAATCGAAGTGAAGAAGTCAGGAACCCAAAGAAACAAGAAGATCACATGAAAAAGTCGTAGCTCTGATCCAATCTCGGAAACTGAGGAATGGCTCGGGTGACCTTAATAGCAGCATGCTGGTGAAGTCTTTGCCAGGCCATTCCAATGAACTATCGGAATGTTTCCATAGAAACGGGTGATGCAAACATCCCAAAACTATAGGTGGGCAACGGCAAAACAAAAAATCATAAACTTTTCAATATCATTTCCAATTAAGAAACGAATGACAGGAATGGAGTCTGCGTGTATAAAAACCTCCTAAAACAGGTTACGCCATAATTTACAAACACACACAGAATTTAGGAAAAATGACAGAAGCTGTCAATCATGACAAAGGCTATGTATGCCTCAGTATTTATGTGTTTACTGTTTTACTGATAATTCTGAATTATTATGTTTCATATTTATTTTTGATTTTCTGCAATGGACTGGCACTTGTTCCAGGGTGTTTTGCTGCCTTGCGCCCTGTGCTAGCTGGGATAGGCTCCAGCATCCCCCTGTTTAGGACTAAGCAGGTTAGAAAATGACAGATGATGTATTTTTAATTATTTTCCATTGTGTGGCAGCCCCATGTAGTTAGTAGGTGGAGCCCTACTAGACGGGACCACCGTGATGTCACAATACAATACAATTTATTTTTGTAGCCCAAAATCACACAAGGAGGGCTGCAATGTTCTTTAACAGGCTCTGCCTTTTGACAGCCCCCCCCAGCTTTGACTCTCTAAGACGACAAGAAAAACTTCCAAAAAAAACCCTTGCAGGGAACAAAATGGAAGAAACCTTGGGAAAGGCAGTTCAAAGACAGACCCCTTTCCAGGTAGGTTGAGTGTGCAGTGGGTGTCACAATACACAGAACAGAACAGAAGTAATCCTCAATAAAATATAATAGTGCAAAAGAAATATTACAAGTACAGAGCAGAATTCAACAGTAAATGATATCCCATAATATGATTTGGATTTGTTCAGAGTCCTGGAGACCTCGGGGATCAAACTGCCTCCCCCTATTGGCCGACTCCACAGCTGAGTCAGCGCTGGACCAGCCAATCTGATGAAAGGACCCGTCTACCCGATGATTCCTGTGATCCTTCATCAGAGATGACTTTACCTTGGGCAGGCAGAACAACTTGGCAGGTGGGCAGTGGCACCAAGTGCCACATTTGAGTACCGAGAAGAGAAACAGAATAGGTGAGGGTGAGTAACAAATTCTCTCTATCATGTTACTTATGTTTTAGTGCTAATGACTAACAACAGAGATGCAGTCTGTGCAGTTGATCAGCAGCTCTAGTCAGGGTTTGCTAAACTGAAGTCGTGAGTCTTCAGCTGGGATTTCAAAGCTGAGACCTCAGGGGCACCTCTTATAGTAGCAGGCAGACCACTCCACGGTTTAAGGGCCCCCCTGTAACTAAAAGTTTGACCTCCCACTGTTATTTTATTAATCCTTGGGATTAGAGGAAGACTGGCATTTTGAGATCTTAATGTGCGCTTAATCCGGTGAAAGGACCCTCTACCCGGCGATTCCTGCAATCCTCCATCAGAGATGACTTTACCTTAGGCAGGCAGGTGGGCAGTGGGCACCAAGTGTCACATTTGAGTACAGAGAAGAGAAACAGAATAGGTGAGGGTTAGTAACAAATTCTAACTGTCATATTCCTTATGTTTTAGTGCTAATGACTGACAACAGAGATGCAGTCTGTACAGTAAATCAGCAGCTCTACTCAGGGTGTGCTAAACTGAAGTTGTGAGTCTTCAGCTGGCATTTGAAAGCTGAGACCGAAGGGGCATCTCTTATAGTAGCAAGCAGACCAGTCCACAGTTTAGGGGCCCAGTAACTAAAAGCTCGACCTCCCACTGTTATTTTATTAATTCTTGGTATCCTAAGCAGACCGGCATCTTGAGATCTTAATGTGCGCTCAGGTTTATAAGTTCAGACAAGTAAGTCGGACCTCAGCCATTTAATGCTTTCTATGTTAAAAGGAGGATTTTGAAATCTGCCCTAAACTTAACCTGGGAGCAGGTGTAAGGATTCAAGGACTGTAGTTATGCGTTTTCTTGTTCTTGTATTAATTCTTGCAGCAGCATTATGGAGAAACTGGAAGCTGAACATCTCCATGCCTCCACTACTCTAAACTTCTCTCTTTCTTTCTTTCCTAGGACACGATCCGGAAGCGGAAGTAGACAATGGCCGAGATGGACCACATAGTCGAAGAACTCCAGCCCCTCGATATCCAGATCCAGAAACTCCTGTCCAGACGGAGGCACCTGAGGGATTTGAAGGCTCGTCTACTAAAAGAATCCTCCCCGACATCTGAAATTTGTCACAGCAAATCGCGGTTCAGTAACATCGACTCCACGCTGTGCCACTCACTTTCAAGACCAAGTGAGTTTTACCCCACGCGTCGGAGAAACGTCAACAATGAGGAACTTGGCCTGTTTCAGCTATGCTGGTGGGGGTTTAAGGCTAGAGCACCTCCACCGGCACAGGCAAGGATCTCCATCCAGAACCGATTCGACCTTCTCCGCTCCTCAAGTTTGCCTTCAAGTCATCATCAAGCTCTTCCATGTGAAACCTGAAAACCATGAGGACTGATTGAGATCAGTTATGTTAGGTAGAATGCCTATTGGGGGCTGGGTGGTCTTGTGGCCTCGGAACCCCTGCAGATTTTATTTTTTTTTCTCCAGCTGTCTGGAGTTTTTTTGTTTTTTTCTGTCCTCTCCGGCCATCAGACCTTACTTTTATTCTGTGTTAATTAGTATTGCCTCATTTTATTTTTTAATATTTTTTCTTTCTTCATCCTGTAAAGCACTTTGAGCTGTATAATTTGTATGAAAATGTGCTACATAAATACATATTGTTGTTGTTGTTGAACATCCAGTGACCACTGCATTTGTAGGATGGATAGATAGATAGATAGATAGATAGATAGATAGATAGATAGATAGATAGATAGATAGATAGATAGATAGATAGATAGATAGATAGATAGATAGATAGATAGATAGATAGATAGATAGATAGATAGATAGATAGATATTTTTTTTTATTTTTTTAAAACCAAACTTTATTAAATAAACACAGGAATAAATACAAAAAAACACAGTAAACTCAAAACTTAAGTCTTACAAAAAACACGTACACACATTCCTAATGATGATATTCACTTTTAAACCATTACATATTCATATTGTTCTTGGAATATATATTTATTTAATCCCTCCCATTGTTTCCACCCTCCAATCCCACTTATTCTTAATTTATCAACCCAATTTATAAAGGAGTGAAACACCAAACTCAGAGCACAAATTGCAAATTATCTTCATCACATACACAAAGCACATTATTCACACACCACATTTCCTTAAACTTTGCTAAATTATTTGTGGACTTATAAAAATTAAAATCCACTAATATCCTACTTTCACATACTTTTCTAAAAAAGACAACAACATTTTCATTTCCTCTCCCAGTAATCTTGTTTTTACGGGTCTTCCATATTGACAGTTTTGCTTGCCCGATAATAAAATTAATTAAGTTCATATTTTCTCTGGTGTGTTTAGTAATTTTAACCCCAAACACAAACACCGTGCCATTATACGGGACCCCCAGCCCTTCTACTATTCTTTCAATTTTACTAAAAAAGGTCTGGAGCCTCTCACAATACATAAAAGCATGAAAGACACTTTCCCTCAGACCACAAAAAGGGCAGCAATCTGAGACCCCCGGACATATAATCGATAAGAAGGAGTTCACCGCTAGTATCCCATGTACCAACCTCCACTGCAGGTCTCCCACCCTACTGGCCAATGGCGGCTTGTACAACGACCTCCATGCAGGGTTCAGTCCCTGAGGGGCTCCAAGCTTGTCTCTCCAAGGTGTGTCGTGTTCGTGTCCTCAGCTGCTCCAGGTTGTTCACCTTCACACAAATCCTGTACAGCTGTTTCCCCGGCACTGTAGGTAGAGATAACGCCTCTAGAGAACTTAAGGCTAAAACATTAGTCTCACCATCCCTCAGTTCAACAGCCGGAGACACAGTAAGTGTTGGAAAAGGCGTTCGTCAATTGGCTTCAGTTGTGATAAGAAAATTCCGTGCAGGAGTGTCATGGATTCCCTGTCCATTGATGATTGTACCTGCCACAGAAACCTCTCCATTAAGCGACTGAGTGCACTCCTGTCTCCACTGCTACCACTTGTGCACTTTTCCAAGTGTAATTTTCCCAGTCAATTATGTCCTTTATTGTGGTTATTCCATGTATTATGAAATGATTAATAAAGTTTTCAGAAATTCCTGTAGCAGTGCCAACAGCAGGATTGTAGAACAGTGGTTCATGAAGGACCCAAAATGTGGAGAGGTCATCACAGTCCTTTTTTATCGCCAGTAGTTGCCATGCTGCTAAAGGCTTTTATAAAACTCTGGCACCTGTAAAGTCTTGATCTTATCAAGTGGCACAGCAGTAAACTTTTCCCAAGTCCCATATGCCTGGCCTGTTTAAAGAAGAGTACGGCTAAGTTCATCCACTGGCTCTGCTCAACAGGATACAACAGTTTTGAATGGTCTGAAGGCGGAAAGCAGCAATCCTGCTGGTAATGTCAATAAGTCCTTGTCCTTCATCCAATGGTAAAATAGAACGCCCTTCTGTATCCAATGGGTACCAGTCCAAAAGAAATCTATGACGCCTTCTGTATCTGCTGAACAAGCAAAAGTGGAGGTTGCAAACAAATACATTTGTGCCACAGGCTGGAGGTCACCAGGTTATTAATGACCAGCATCCGTCCTCTATAGGATAACTGAGGGAGTATCCACTTCCATTTGGCAAGCCGAGCTGTAACCTTGTCCAACAGACCCTCCCAGTTCTTTTGGATGTAGTGGTCATCTCCAAGATGGACTCCCAGGTACAGGAAGCCTCCAGTTGTCCACTGCAGACCTCCTTCCAGTCGAGGAGGACTACATCCTGTCCAGTTCCCCACCAGCACTGCACTACTTTTGTTCCAATTCACTTTAGCCGAAGACGCTTTACTGTAATTCTGTAGACCTTCTGTTAATTTGCCCAAATCCTTCTGGCATGTGATGACTACAGCAAGATCATCTGCATAAGCAGTGACTTTCACAGGGTCCATGTTGCAGTTGGGGATGGAGAGACCAGTCAGCACCTTCCTCAGGTGCACCAGGAAAGGCTCCAGCGCCAGAGCATATAACATGCCGGACAAAGAGCAGCCCTGTCTGACTCCTCTTCTGACACTGAAAGGCGCGCACAAGCCACCATTGATCTTTATGATACCAGAAATGTCACTATAAAGTAAGCGAATATATTTAATAAAAGACCCCCCAAACCCAAACGCCTTCATGGCATTCCATAAAATGAGTGACTGACCCTGTCAAAAGCTTTTTCCTGGTCAAGAAAAATAAGACCAGTCCGAAAACCAAACAGTTCTGCAGCAGCCAAAATGTCCCAATTAAAAAATGTTATTAAAGATGGACCTGCCAGCCACGCAGTAATTCTGATCAGGATGCACCACTCTCCCTAAAACTTGGACCATCCTGTTGGCTAAGGCTTTAGAGAGAACTTTATAATCAGCGCATAAGAGAGACACAGGCCGCCAGTTCTTAATGAGACACAAGTCTCCCTTCTTCGGCAGCAGCGTGATCACGGCTCTACGGCAGCTCTGTGGTAACAAGCCAGTCTTAAAACTCCACCGGAACACCTCCAATAAGTCCAGGCCGATGACATCCCAGAACTCTTTATAAAACTCCACTGGTATTCCATCGATTCCAGGGACCTTCCCTGTTTTCAGCTGTCCCAGGGCTGTGGTGAGTTCTGCAAAGGTCACCTCTCTATTTAGCTCTGCCACATCTGCATTGGGCAGCTGCGTAAGTCCTGCAAAAGGCCTGTTGGTGTTCACTGCCACCATCACCATCTGCAGCAAACAGAAGTTCATAAAATTCGGACCACCTGCCTTATTTCACTGGGCTCTTGTGTCTCTGCCATCGGGTGTTCTTATGCAATGTAAGATTTTACTCTGCAGTTTTTTCTCTAAACCAAAAAAGTATTGAGTTGGTGCATCCATCTCAGTCAGTCGTTGAAAGCGGGCCCTCACTAAAGCCCCCTGAGCTCTGGTCTCAAGCAGGTGGGCCAACCCCAGTTTAGCAGAAGTCAGGCTCGCCTGAAGCTGCTCATTTGGACCCTTCTCTAGAAGCTGTTGAAATTCAGCTATTTTAATTTCTAAAGCTGCCATTTCTGACCGCAATACTGGGTGACATTTCTGGTATACTCCTGACACAAGGCCCGGAGTGACTCTTCCCAACCTCCCACCACTGTTGTAAGCTGGTGAACTCCTTCTTCATAGCCTTCCAGCCTCCCCAGAAATGAACAAATAACTCTTTAAAGTTCTGATCTTTAAGGAGGAGTGTGTTAAAATGCCAGTATGGACTACGGGTCTGTAAGTGTTACAAATAAGTGTACAACACACCAAACTGTGATCAGAGAATCCAGTAGGCACAATAGAGCACACCTTAAATAAGCCTAACAGGTGCTTAAAACTATAAAATGATCGAGTCTCGCCATTGAGATCGATTTCCACTCGGCCCCCAGGTGTATTGCCGACAGGCCCCATTTTTTGCCCTCCACACATCTTCCAGCCCAAAGTCCTTAATTATTTTACCTAAAGCTCGTGCTGAGCAAGGGTGCGGTTCCAGTCCGTTATTTCTGTCCATTCTGGTATCAAGTGTACAATTAAAATCCCCTCCTAACACCACCACTTCTCAGGGTCACACTTAGATAAAAGATCTCCTAACTTATTAAAGAAGTGGAGCCTCTCCTCACCCTCATTCGGCGTACACATTAATGAAAGTGACGACACTGCCATGAAATTTCACCGTACTTTTAGGAGTCTCCCTTTCACCAGCTCCTCAGTACTACAGACTTCTACTTGAAGCCCCCCAAGAAATAAAACAGCCACTCCAGCACTAACATTTGTCCCATTACTAAATAAAATGTCCCCCTTCCAATCCCTGCTCCACTCCCACTGATTGTGCTCATCAATGTGGGTTTCTTGTAGAAAGGTGACATTCAAGTCTTTTGTCTGATAAAATCAAACAATGCGACCCTCTTATCTGGACTTCTCCCACCGTTAATATTTAGGGTTCCTATGTGTACACTTGCCATGGTAACAGAATATATAGATAAACACACAATAAAACACAGGGACCACCACAAAGACTGTGGAGTGGATTTAACAGGGGACTTAGCCATTAGGTGGTGTTTAGATTGGACTGTTTTCTCAGTTTACTTGTTAAATTCTTTAGCCTCACTAGTTCTTTAACATCAAACATTGCGGAGGCTGCTTTGTCTCGTCGCAACCCGCGGACAGACGATAGAAAGAGGTCAATGTCAGGGAAAAATTCGGCCACGTCCACCCCCTTTTTTCCGGCGGTATTCACCAAAAACTCTTTAACACTTTGAGCGCTGTAACCCCCCCTGGCTTTTAACTCTGGGGGCTCCGAGGCAGCAGACCCATCGGAGATATTACCGTCGTCATGCTCTTCCCCGACACTTCCCGCATTTGAGACGTTATCGGCCGTCTCCGCGAAGACGGGAAAATCCTCCTGACAAGGACCATAGGCGGGATCCTCTCCAACGACCCCCGAGCCCTGACTTAAAACAATTTTCTTTCGTGCCCGATCTTCTCTTTCTCCTTGCCTTTTCTGAGCAGGACGTTTAAATTCACTTTTTCCTCTGTCTCGCTGCTGCCTCCCTCGTCCATATCAATGTCTCCCCACACACTTTCTGCTGCAGCCGCTGTTTGATCTACCGTTTCACTACCGCCTTCATTCGGCTCATCTCTGGGAGGCACTTGATTCTCCTGCCCTTCAGCTCTAGTAGCATTTTTATTCTTATCACCTTGCGCCTCTGCGCCATCAGCCACAATTTCGTGATCTTCCACTTTCTGCCCCTCTATTTCTGTGTTTGTACGGCCAGTTTTCTTGCTCCCTTGCTGTCTCTCAGGACACTGTTTAATTAAATGAGCTTCACTCCGCAGCCAAAACATTTCATTTCGTTAGAAGTGACGAAAATCACATAATCGAAACCGTCCACTCTAAACTTCATTGCCACATTTAATTCGTCATCCATTCTATTTAAAACCATAAAAACTTGTCGTCTAAATGACAAGACATGTTTTAAATCAGGCGATTTACAACCTAAAGGAATGTGCCGAATTTTCGATACCAGACGCCCATGCCGCTCCAACTCTTTCGCTATAGTTTCATTTTTGAGAAAGGGCGCGCATTTGAAATTGTTACTCTACGGGACGGGACGGCTAAAGGGGAAACCTGTACAAAGGAGCCATTAATAACCACCCCCTTCTCAACTACTGTGGGGACTAAATCCACAGAGCTCAAAAAAACCACGATATTCCCGCTCATTCGTGAAGCTGACTTAATATTGTCACATCCGACCACTTCGCCTACTACCAAAACCCCGCCTCTAAAGGAACAAACTCCTCTGAAATAAGTTTAATCCCATGGCGGCGGCTCAGACGTTCAAGATTTGCAGCCATTGCGGCTGCCGTGGCCTAAGCCACTCAGTATAAAAACAAGTGTAGCTGTTTTCACCAAAGAAAAGATAGAAATAAGAAACTAGAAAATTAGAAGAAAAAAAGAATCACCACACTCACCTCAGCGTCCACCACCAGTTCCACTCGCTCACACTCGAGACAACCACCCAGCATGCACAGCGACAGCAAGAACAGGAAGGAGATAGATAGATAGATAGATAGATATGAAAGGCACTATATAATAGATAGACATTTATTTCTATAGCACATTTTCATTCAAAAAAGTAGCTCAAAGTGCTTTACATACTGAAGAAAAGAAAAATAAAAAACAAAATAAGAAATTAAAATAAGACAACATTAGTTAACATAGAAAAGGAGTAAGGTTCAATGGCCAGGGGGGACAGAAAAAACAAAAAAAACTCCAGACGGCTGGAGAAAAAATAAAATCTGTAGGATTCCAGACCATGAGACCGCCGCCTCCCTCTGGGCATTCTACCTAACATAAATGAAACAGTCCTCTTTGGATTTAGGGTTCCTCACGGAAGGGCTTGATGATGATGATGGTCACGTAGACTTCTTCCTTTTAATCCGTCCATCATTGTTGGAGCATCATGAAGCTTTGAGTAGGTGGAGGTGGCGCAGGCCACCACCACAAAGAAACCGGAAAAAGAAACAGAAAAGAGAGTAGGGATCAGTACCGATTTTAGAGCCACCATGAATAGTTGTTATGATGAATTGAACATACAGAGTATCAGGATTAAGTTAAATTACGATTAAAATGAAGTTCTAAAAAGGCCATGTTAAAGTAATGTGTTTTCAGCAGTGTTTTAAAGTGCTCTACTGTATCAGCCTGGCGAATTCCTATTGGCAGGCTGTTCCAGATTTTAGGTGCATAACAGCAGAAGGGCCACCTGCCTGCCTCACCACTTCTTTTAAGTTTTGTTCTTGGAATTCTAAGGAGACACTCATTTGAGGATCTGAGGTTACGATTTGGAATATAAGGTGTGTCAGACATTCCGATATATAAGATGGGGCGAGATTATTTAAGGCTTTATAAACCATAAGCAGAATTTTAAAGTCAATTCTGAATGACACAGGTAACCAGTGTAGTGACATCAAAACTGGAGAAATGTGTTCGGATTTTCTTTTCCTAGTTAGGATTCTAGCAGCTGCATTCTGCACTAGTTGCAAACGATTTATATCTTTTTTGGGTAGTCCTGAGAGGAGTGCGTTACAGTAATCTAGTCGACTGAAAACAAAGCGCGTGAACTAATTTCTCAGCATCTTTCAGTGATAAAAGAGGTCTAACTTTACTTATGTTTCTTAAGTGAAAAAATGCTGTCCTAATGATCTGATTAATATGTGATTTAAAATTCAGATTACAGTCAACAATCACCCCTAAGCTTTTTACCTCTGTCTTGACTTTTAATCCTAATGTATCCAGTTTATTTCTAATAGCCTCATTGTATCCATTATTGCTGATCACTAAAATTTCAGTTTTCTTTATTTAACTTGAAAATTACTATTCATCCATTCTGAGATACAAGTCAGACATTGTGTTAGTGAATCAATAGAATCAGGGTCATCAGGGTCTACATAATAGATAGATAGATAGATAGATAGATAGATAGATAGATAGATAGATAGATAGATAGATAGAATGAAAGGCACTACATAATAGATAGATAGATAGATAGATAGATAGATAGATAGATAGATAGATAGATAGATAGATAGATAGATAGATAGATATGAAAGGCACTATATGATAGATAGATAGATAGATAGATAGATAGATAGATAGATAGATAGATAGATAGTGAACCCAGGTCTCCTAACTATGAGGCAGTAGCACTACCTACCATGCCACCGTGCCGCCTTTGTAGAGAACATCCCAAAAGAATATATGGAAGATTTTAAGAATTTTTAATGGTAAGTAAATACAAACATGAAAAATAAAAAGGAAAGACGAGTGCTTCCCTCCATACTTTACTGATTCACTTTGTGAACATATTTCTTAATAGAAACTGAATGAGAAGAACTTAGGGCCATTTCTCCTGTGAAATGGAGTCACAAACATAAGGAAAATGAGTAGGGCCTACGAAAAGTCCCAAAAAGAGGGCCAGGACCTACACAGACGTGCCTGGATATGGCCTTAGCCCAGGCAGCCAGTCTACAACTACCAGATGCAGGCTTTGGCCTGTATATATCCTTATATATAATTTGATACTATCCATAAGTATGCTGTTTGCAACAATACCTCAAGCAGCCACAAGAGCAGCGGCCGTGGGAAGGATGCGTAGAAACAAAGACACATGACTGGCGTGGAACGTAGACTTGCTAATGTGACCGCCCATCACACGGGCACAACAAATGGATGAGCAGCGTCGGCTACAAATTCTACTAACACTGAAAGAAGAAATCGTGCAAATCGGTAACAAATGACAGATGAAGAACATGCACTACAGAATGCTACTAAGCAGCTGACTGACATCGTGCCAGCCGTGCACAAGCGACTGAAGAAGCTTGAGCAGCCGCAAATGCAGCACGGGTTGAAAGAAATCGAGCAGCCCGTGCCTTGTGGCAGCCGAAAAGGTCTATTTTAACCAAAAATCAGTGCCATGATAACAACAACATTTCAAGGACTTAACAAAACAAATAATTCTTTGCAGAGAAAGTATGGATTTCAAAAACGTTGAATTTGTAGCCCGATTCGATGTCTTTGTAAATTTTCAAGTATTGGATATGTGTTTATTTTACAGTATTTTTTTTTTTAATATCTCATTACACTTACATTTTGTTTAACATCTATGTGTAAAAAAGTCTATTTATCTATCTATCATCAATCTATCAATCATTGGTTACAAGTGATAAAGTCCAAAGAAATGTTAGCCAACCCCAATTAATAAGAGAGCAACAAAAACACTTCACCTGGCAGCAAAATAAACAAGCACTTCATGGAGCAAGCACAGAAAATAAATAAATGAATCGTAGCCTCTGATGGCTTTCTGCTAAGTGTCTGTCTGTAGAGCTCCGACCTGCAGTAGCCTCAGGGCAGGGTCACTCACCCTCAAGGGGGATCTTCTTGAACCTGCCCAGGAAAGAGGACAAGACTGTTAGCTATAGCACCCCCTCTTGCTCTGGAGTGGTATTGCATACAAAATCTGATAATGTGATTCATAGACACACATGCTATCTATCTATCTGTCATATAGTGCCTTTCATATCTATTTATCTATCTATTGTATGGTGCCTTTCATATCTATCTATCTATCTATCTGTTATATAGTGCCTTTCATATCTATCTATCTATCTATCTATCTATCTATCTATCTATCTATTGTTTAGTGCCTTTCATATCTATCTATCAATCTATCTATTGTTTAGTGCCTTTCATATCTATCTACAGTATCTATGTTATATAGTGCCTTTCAAATCTATTTATCAATCTATCTATTGTATAGTGCCTTTCATATCTATCTATCTATTGTCTTGTGCCTTTCATATCTATCTATCTATCTGTTATATAGTGCCTTTCATATCCTATCTATCTATCTATCTATCTATCAATCTATCTATTATATAGTGCCTTTCATATTCCTGTATGATTTATGCTTAACGTAGTAGAGCTGCATTTCATTCAAATGGTCCCATTATTTATTGTCAGAGTGACTGTCACGTATGCAAGGCAGCAATTAAAGGAAATCACGTCATTAGTTATGCAAAAAATGGCAAAAACTCGTAGTCGTCTGATATTTTCTCCCTGCAAAACCAGAAAATAGAGGTGGGTGGGAATACCAATGGCGTTCTAATGACTTGCTGTCTCATGCTCACAATTTTCAGCCTTGTGCACAGAGAAGGAAGTCATTTGCAGAGACAAAATAACAAGTCATCATTAAAGGCACACATTTTCTTTCCGCTGTGTTCCCTCCGGAGTGACAGAAATCATTTCCTGACAGAAGATTTTGCAGCATTCAGCAAGCCGTGCCCTCTCTGTGGTTTTAAATCTGGAGAATATGAGCTGGCAAACTTTTAAAGATAAATGGTGGCAAATTCAATTAAACAATAGGCACCACGGGAGAAAGGGGAAAGCAAAGCAGAACGCTATGAAAGGACTCCGGTTTGTATTGTTGTCACTGTTTCTTACTCATCATCTGAACCTGAGGAGATGCCAGTCCTCTGTTGGGTACACCTCACAGTGCACTTATAAAGTACTCAGACCCTTCACTTTCTTCACACTTTATTGTGTTGTGGATTTCACTTTAAATGGATAAATTGGCCGTCAGTCTACATCAGGGGTGTCCAACTTTGGTCCTGGTGGGCTGCAGTGGCTGCAGGTTTTCATTCTAACAATCTTTTTAATTAGTGAGCCGTTTTTGCTGCTAAATCACTTGTTTTGCCTTCATTTTTTACGGGCCGACCCCAGGCCCTTTTTCTTAAATTA